>NC_080163.1:3275049-3502368 GCF_950295315.1 Erinaceus europaeus
TCTCTCCTCCTAACTCACTCACTCATACAAGACCTCAGAAAGGCTGCAGAGAGACTGTGCTGGTGATGTGGGCTTCAAATTTTAATAAGCTTTCACCCGCTCCCAGGAACTAGGAGTGACTAGGGAGTGATTCACCAAGCTCCCTGAAAAGAATAGAAAGGGCCTGTTTAGTTTCTTAGATAGGCGGACAGGGGTGGAGGTCAGAGATGACTTTAATAAAGATATCTACCTTAAAGCATCGTAGGACTTGTGAAATCCTAAGCCAGATGCAAAACTCCAGGGTGTGGGTCTATGAGCTCTCAGCCCCTTTCATCTCTGACCTGCCCAAAGGCAGCTTTAGTCCTATGCACTTAGGGCTCAACAAGGGTTGGTAAAGACGTACAGTACTTGCTCCAGCAAGTCTAAAGGCAATGTTCCAGGGACTGAAGGCCAGATAATTAATTCTCTGACACCTAGCTTCAGTGGGCAGAGGAAGAGACTTCTTTAATAGACAGAGACAACTAAAACTCAGAGCCAATGTGTACAGTACCTGCTTCAGCAAGTTTATAGGGGAAAAAACACGTTTAGATTTGTGGAAAGTCTTGTTCCAGGGGCTGGGCAGTGGCACACCCAGTTAAGCACACATAATTCTATGCTCAACCTGGGTTCAAACCCAGGCTCCCCACCTGTAACAGGGACACTTCAAGAGCAGTGAAGCAGATCTGCAAGTGTCTATCTTTCTCTCTCCCTCTCTCGCTCCCCCTACCCCCTCAATTTCTCTGTCCTATCAAAAAAAAAAGACCACTGGCAGAGCCGTGAATTCATAGTGCCAGCACTGAGCCCCAGCACTAACACTGGTGGCAATAAAAATAAAACAAAGTTTTGTCCCAGAGAACTAGCTTTTCATCTCCCACCTCCTCCAATCTCCCATGTTTTGTTTAGCTTATGTGCTTCCCCCAGAAGTCTTTGTGTGTGTGGCCGGGGGTGGGAGGGCAGGGTGAAGGATGGGTTAGAGCCCTACTCACAAACCATACCGGAGATATCCAGGGGTCTAGAACCTACTGGAGTCCCCCCTTCCCCACCAACCGCAGGAGCCTCCACAGGCATAAAAACCAACACCCTGGCTGGGTGGTGGCTCACCGGGTTAAGCACACATAGTTCGATGCACAAGGACCCATGCAAGGATCCCAGTTTGAGTTCCCCGCCCCCCCACCTGCAGAGGGTGTCGCTTCACAAGCAGTGAAGCAGGTCTGCAGGCCTCTCTCTCTCCCCCGCCCCCTCTAACTCCCCTTCTCTTCTCAAGTAAAAAAAAAAAAAAAAAAAAAAAAAAAAGCTGACACCCTCTGGAGCAAACGCCCCCTTGCTCAAATCTCTAGAATTGCTCCAGAAGCAGTTTCTGGTTCCAGAAAGCAGCCTATTGGAGGGTGGACAAGTCTGCGTTAATGCCCACCCACTCGGGCAGGAAGGCGGCCTGGGGTTTGAAGATCTTGAGGAAGGGGGAGTTGGGCAGGGTGTAGTTGGCCAAGTAGACAGTGTCACCCCCGGCCAGGTAGGCAGCCCAGAAGCCGAAGGTGCCGATGGTCATGATGGTGTGGTTGCACTGTGTCAGCAGCGCGAAGTCCCTGCCCGGGGTCCCTTCCCGCCCGTTGCCGGCAAAGACCACATCCCCCCGGGAGGTGTCCATGTTCTGCTGACACCACTCCATTCCATTGCTGGTGACCACGAAGACAGGGGCGTCGTGCCGGGCCCGGAACCAGTCCATGGCCTGGCGGAGGTAGGCACCATCACCCACCACCCCCTTCCAGCGCTGGGGCATCACCTCCAGGTAGTCCCCCCGTCGGACGTGGACCCCCACGAAGGTACTAGGCCGCTGTCCGGTGTGGTCCAGGCGGAGCTGGGCCAGCAGAGCCTGGGCCTCCTGCTGGAGGTGGCTGTGCAGCGTGAACTCGCTGCGGATGTGATCCCGGAGGTGGTGGAAGAAGGTCCAGGAGCAGGGGTAGCCCGTGAGCTTGAGCGACGGCTCCTGCAGGTGTGCGTACTCCTCAGACATCCAGTCATGCAGGGGCAGCTCCCGCCACTGCGTGCTGCTGTCCACCTCGGGGGCCAACACGGGCAGCGTGATGCGGAACACGGGGGCCAGGGCAGCATGCATGGCGGGCAGGATGAAGGCCTGGCGGCCGTTGAGCTGGGCCAGGGCCAGCAGCGTGGCGTACTGCCCCATCTGGTTCCCAAAGCGACCTTGGGGTTGGATGGTCCAGGTTCCCGAAAGGGAGCGAGTCGTATCGGGCTGGGGAAAGGGGAGGGACACGTTGCCCAAGGCTGGGGAGCCCTTCAAGCAGAAGATGGCTATGGGGGGTGTCTCAGAGGAGGGACACAGGATGGACAGGCCCAGCTCACTGGAGAAGAGGTCTTGATGGATGTGCAGTAAGAAGACGGCTGAGAGGATGCAGGCCAGCAGGAAGGCCAGGCAGAGGAAACGATGGCTGGGGGTCCACATGGCTGCAGGGAGGAAGAGGAGACTGAACAGATATGGGGGCAGAGAGCAGCTCACCTGCGAGGGCGTGTTCGCTACCGTGTGGAAAGCCCCGGAGCATCATGCAGTTACCGGGGGAGCTCTGTGGATGATGGAGGGGTTCTGTGTCATCTTCCCCTTTCTGTCCTTCTCTGTTTGGCTCTACCTGAAATCATCAAAGCTTTAAGGGGGCGGGGGGGATGAAAGAAAGGAAGCATGTATGCTCAAGACCCCGGCTCTACAATAAAGAAAAAGGGAGGGATAGGTAGCATCGTGGTGATGCAAAGAGACTCTCATGTATGAAGCTCCAAAGTCCCAGGTTCAATCCCTGGCACCACCAGCAGCCAGAGCTGAGGAAGAAGAGGAAGGAGAAGGAGAGGGGGACGGGCAGTGGCGTACTGGGTTAAGAGCACATAAAAATGCAAGGACACAAAGTATCTAGTGACAAGATCCTGTAGCTGTTCCCGACTACAAGGAGTACAGGCTGATGTACGGGATGCTCTTCTCAAGACGTCCCCACCAGACATGAAAGATGGCTTCCTGCCATTCCAAGCTAGCTGTTCACAAATTCCATGACTATGAATCGCCCGCAGGGATCAAGGTTGTCGTGAATACTGACTTGGGCATGGGACGCACCCGACCTGTGCCACACCACATCTACAGTGCCCTGTAGGTGGAGCTGGTTGTGAAGAACCTGCTATGTCCACTGGCCAAACTGTGCAAAGTGAGCTCTTCCGCTCCGGGTTGGATTCCTACATCCGGTCTCTGCCCTTCTTCTCTGCCCAGGCTGGCTGATGGAAGCACCTTACCTCACCCCTCAAGGAACCCCTGTCTGTCTGTCTGGCGTGTGTGTGGGGGGGCTGCCTAAAGCACTGTAGGACTCCACTGCCAGCCCCCTAACACCCCCAGGAGGCCTTTCAGTGCAGTAACCCAGGAGCTGTCTGTCACAGGAAGCCAATAGGAGTCCCTACGCCTCCAAACCAGACCCTCTCTCCAGTTTTATCCCCTACCTAACTGCAAGAAATACAAAATAAACTTTTTGTCACCCTCAAAAAAAAAAAAAGCAAGGATCCCAGGTCCAGCTCCTGGCTCTCCACTTGCAGGGGGGGAGGAGTTTGCTGTACAGTGAAGCAGGTCTGCAGGTGTCTTCTCTTTCTCTCTCCCTATCTCCCCCTCCTCTCTCAATCTGTCTCTATCCTATCCGATGAAATGGGAAAAAATGGCCTCCAGGAGCAGTGGATTAGTAATGTGGCCTCAGAGCCCCAGGGATAACTCTGGGGATTTAAAAAAGGGGGAAGGGAGAGGAGGAGAGGGAGGAGAAGAAGAGGGATGAAAAAGAAGGACGAAAGAAGAGGTGGAGGAGACAGATCAATAGATGTTCTGGATGGGAGGGTCAGGACTCCTGAGTCCTCTAGGGTGTGAGAAAGACAAGGGCATCAGGGGTTGGGACTCCTGGGTCCAAGGAAAGGCTCTGAATTCCGCAGGCTGGAGGTGATGGTGGTGAAGTGAGCACAAGGGGGGTCTCAGGAGGCCAGCACCCAGGGTCCAGTCCCCCTGCCCACCCCTTGGAAGGGCTTCCCACACCTGTGAGGCCCACCTGCACCTCCCCTCCCAGGTGCACCTGGACGAGAGCCCACCACGCAGGTGACAAGAGGTCCCAAGAGGGCCAGAGTCCAGGGCTGCAATGGGGGCTCTGGAGTTTTGGAGGGGGGGATGAGACGCGGGGAGGGTGATGGAGCCGCTTGTTGGCGAGCAGCTTCCGGGGCTGAACATGGGGGCGCGCCTCCAGGGCTCGCAGGCCGGGGTTCCCGAGCCCCCACCCCCGGCGCCCGGGCCCCCCCTCACCTGGGTTCCTGCGTGAGTCGGCTCTACAGCCCGGCCAGGGCTGCCCACATCCGGCCGACCCCGGAACCCGGGACTCCAGGCTCCCGGGGCCCACAGCCCTCCCCGCCCCTGGCCTCTCCCCAGTGGCTCTGCAGTGCTGGGGGTGGCGGGGGAGGAGGCGAGGGACGCGGAGCGGAGGCGCACGGCCTCTGCTCTTCTCACCCTAGCACCCACCACCGGGAAGCTTGCATCCTCCCCGGGGCCGCTCCGCCTCACCTGGCGCCGCCCCGGAGCCCAGAGCGACTGGTGCAGCCTCCGCCCTCGCTGGCCCGGGCCGCCGGGTCAGGGATGCTCGCAGCCGGCCCCCGCCCCAGCCCCAGCCCCAGCCCGGGGCACCTGAGCGCGGCGGGGACTGGAACCTGCGGGCCTGGCTGCTGGGGGTGGGGGTGGGGTGGGGGTGGGGGTCTGCTAATCTGCTAATCCCCGAGGCGTGGGTTCCACCCTCCCGGCCCAACTCCCCAGGAGAGTTGGGAACTAGTTAACATCCGTATTAAGATAGGAACTTTGGTCTTCAGAAAGAACACTTTGTAATATTTTATTTACCTATTTATTGGATGGAGATAGAAAGAAACCGAACGGGGAGGGTGTAATCGTGAAGGGGGGGGGGTGGGCAGGCTGGGAAGATTGCAAAATTATTCTGCAAAAAAGGCTTTCATGCTTAAGGCTCTGAGTTCCCAGGTTCAATTCCCAGCCCTACCAGTTAAGCAGTGCTCTGGTAAAAAGGAAAATGAAAGGACTGGGCAGTAGCGTAACTGAAGGACCCACATGAGAATCTGGGTTCAAGCCCCCCCGCCTCCCACCTGCAGGGGGGTCGCTTCTCCAGCGGTGACACAGGTCTACAGGTGTCTGTCTTTCTCTCCTCATCTGTCTTCCCCTCCTCTCTCGATTTCTCTCTGTCCTGTCCAACAGTAACAACAAGGGCAACAAAATGGAAAAAATGGCCTCTGTGAGTAGTGGATTCGTAGTGCAGGCACCCAGCCCCCCAAAAAAAAAAAAAAAAGAAAAGAAAAGAGCAGGGGAGACAGCATAATGGTGATGCAAACAAACTCTCATGCCTGAGGCTCTAAATCCTAGGTTCCAGCCATTCTCCCCTCCCCCCCATAAACCAGAGCTGAGCAATGCTCTGGTGTTTCTCTCTGTGTCTCCATCTGCATCTCTCTCTCTCAAAAAAAAAAAAGAAGAAGAAAAAGAAAAGAAAGGAAAGGAGAGAGATAACGAACCAGGTGGTGAGCACACAGTGCAAGGATCTGGGTTCGAGTCTCCCGTCCCACCTGCAGGGGATAGCTTTGCTAGTGGTGAAGTATTGTTGCAAGTGTCTCTGTCTCTCTCCCTCTCTGTCACTCCCTTCCATCTTGACTTCTGGATGGCTCTATCAAATAAATAAATTAATTAAATAATTTTTTTAAATAATTAAGAGAAAGAAAGACACATTTCATCACTTGTGAAACTTCCCCCCTGCAGGTGGGGACCCAGGAGCTTGAGCCTGGGTCCTTGTGCACCTCAACCAGGTGCACCATCACCCACCTCAAGAAAGAAATGTTAATTTCCACGTGTTTGCATTAGTGGTGGGAGGGAGTATCTATGGGTGTTTACTGTAGTTTGCATATCTACTGGAAGAAAACAATAGTTAACCATTAAAAGACTTGGCTTCACTGTCTCCCAGGCCCTATATGTGAACTTGAGGTCTTAGACAGGAAGAGGATAATTATGTAACTGAGAAAGATCAGGAAGGAAGGGGGTGGTGGTAAATTTGAGGAGTATGTCTCCTCTTTTCCTATTGGTCAATGGTTTTCTCTCTCTCTTTTTTTTTGTAATTATTGTTGTCTGTCTTGTTGTATAGGACAGAGAGAAATGGAGAGAGGCGGGGAAGACAGAGAGGGGGAGAGAAAGATAGACACCTGCAGACCTGCTTCACCACTTGTGAAGCGACTCCCCTGCAGGTGGGGAGCTGGGGGTTTGAACCAGAATCCTTACACCCGTCCCTGCGCTTTGCGCCACGTGCACTTAACCCACTGCGCTACCACCCGACTCCCAATGGCTTTCTCTTTAATAACACTTTAACTTTGCTTTCCTTACCAACACTTGTGTGTCGGTATTTATTTTAAGAATATATCATGTATTCTTATTATTTTATTTTCTTTATTGGGGATTAATGATTTGCAGTTGACAGTAAAATACAATAGTTTGTACATGCACAACATTTCTCAGTTTTCCACAGAACAATTCAACTCCCACTAGGTCCTCTTCTGCCATCATGTTCCAGGACCTGAGCACTTCCCCCACCACAGAGTCTTTTACTGTGGTGCAACACACGAACCCCAGTCCCAAGTTCTGCTTTGTGTTTTCCCTTCTGTGCTTGTTTTTCAACTTCTGTCTGTGAGTGAGATCATCCCATAGTCTCCCATCTCTCTATGGCTGACCTCACTTTACATGATTCCTTCAAGCTCTGTCCAAGATGAAGTGAAGGTGAATTCACCTTTTGTTAAATTTATTTTTTTTATTTTATTTTTTTTGTTGTTGTCCTTATTGTTTTATTGTTGTAGTTATTACATCAACATATCATCGTTGTTGGACAGGACAGAGAGAAATGGAGAGAGGAGGGGAAGACAGAGAGGGGGAGAGGTTAAATTTATTTTTATTTATTAATGAGAAAGGAAGAGAGAGAGAGAAAAACCAGACATCACTCTGGTACATGTGCTGCCGGGGATTGATCTTGGGACCTCATGTTTGAGAGTCCAATGCTTTACCACTGTGCCACCTCCCGGACCACGAAGTCGCCATTTTTAATAGCTGAGTAGTATTCCATTGTGTATACAGACCACAACTTTCCCAGCCACTCAGCTGATGTTGGACACCTGGGTTGCTTCCTTTCTTTTTCGTTTCCTTTTCTTTCTTCCTCTCTTTCTTCCTTTTTCTTTCTTCCTTCCTTCCTTCCTTCCTTTCTTTCTTTCTCTTTTTTTTTTTTTTGCCTCCAGGGTTATTGCTGGGCTCAGTGCCTGCACCATGAATCCACCGCTCCTGGAAGCCATTCCCCCCCCCCCCTTTTGTTGCCCTTGTTGTTGTAGCCTTGTTGTGGTTATTATTGTTATTGTTGATGTTGTTTGTTGTTGGATAGAACAGAGAAGAATCGAGAGAGGAGGGGAAGACAGAGAGGGGGAGAGAAAGACAGACACCTGCAGACCTGCTTCACCACCTGTGAAGCGACTCCCCTGCAGGTGGGGAGCCGGGGGCTCGAACCCGGATCCTTTGCCAGTCCCTGCGCTTTGTGCCAGGTGAGCTTAACCCGCTGCGCTCCCGCCAGACTCCCTTTCCTTTTCTCCTTGTTTTTTACATTTTTATTATTGTTATTGATTTATTGGATAGAGACAGCTAGAAATCAAGAAAGTGGAGGGAGACAGAGAGGGGGAGAGAAAGATAGACACCTGCAGACCTGCTTCACCATTTGCAAAGCTTTCCCCCTGCAGGTGGGGACTGGGGACTTAAACCCAGGTCCTTGTGCACTGTAGTGCGTGCACTCAACCAGTTGCACCAATGCCCGGCCCCTTCTGTTCTTTTCTTTTTGTTTATTTTTCTCTTATTTTTAGAGAGAGAAAGAGAGCATGGGGATTTTCTTGTGGTCTCTTATTTATTTAAAATTTTTATTATTATTAATTTTTTAGATAGAGGGAAAGAGCTCCAGTGTGTGGGTGTGTGGGGGGGCTCACAGCAGGGTCACCTGCGGGACTGAGCAGTGCACACTCCATGTGAGTTAGTATTTCCGCAAGCCCTGGCTGGTGATTTTTTAGGGCACGTCCGGGAGGCGGTTCTCTAAAAGACAGAAACCCAGAAAGCAGGAGGGAAAGGAAGTTTATTTCCTCAGCCTCCTATTGCCCAGCTCACATTGGCTTTTCAAGCCACTCCCCAGCCTCCAAGTCCCCAGCCCTCACTTCCGGTTATCAGGCCATTGTTATTTGATACATCAATGCCTCAGACACCATAGCTAGATTCTCTAAAGCTTTGACTAAAGATTTGACTATAATAATTCCAGAGTCGCTCCTCCCACACGGCTTGTGAGGTGATGAGGCAGGCAGGCTGATCTGTGAGCATAAGGGCCCGAGTTCCATCCCTAATGTGGTATATTGTGCTTTTTCTCATTGATAAAAAGTATTTTAATGTATAAAGTGGTTAGTAAGTAGCTATATGTATATATATGTATATGTATATATATATATATGTCTTCACTTTATTTTTAACTAGAACACTGCTCAACTCTAGCTTTTACTTTATTAAAAATAATCGGGGGCCGGGCTGCAGCGCAGCGGGTTAAGCGCACATGGCGCAAAGCGCAGGGACCGGCGTCAGGATCCCGGTTCGAGCCCCTGGCTCCCCACCTGCAGGAGAGTCTCTTCACAGGCCATGAAGCAGATCTGCAGGTGTCTTTCTCTCCCCCTCTCTGTCTTCCCCTCCTCTCTCCATTTCTCTCTGCCCTAACAACGACGACATCAATAACAACAACAATAGCTACAACAACAATAAAAAAAAGAGCAACAAAAGGGAAAATAAATATAAATTTTTTTTTTTTAAAGTTTAATAAGGTCCAGGATGGGGTCCGTGGAGAGTTAGATCCTGCCATTTCTCAGACCCATAGTTACCACAGTGCTCATTTCCTTTGCCAGCACTGAGGCGACCACATGGTAGAAGCCTGTTATGACCCATGTTTCGCCCTCCTGATGAGTGAACTAGTCCTTTGTAGATGCCATATGGATATGAAAAGGGGGAAGTGAGGAGGAAGAGAGAATGTCAAGGCAAAGACAGAGTCGACTAACCAAACTGGAGGAAGGAGAGAAGCCCCACATAGCAGGAGTCCTCCGGAAAGGTAACCCCCATCCCTTCCACCACCACCAGTGATGTATCTTATACAGACACTTCTAAGTCCTGAGGCTAAACTTTCCCAGACACAGCTATGCAGGAAAAAACAAAAGTAACCCAGTTCCAGCCCCCAGCTCCCCACCTGCAGGGGAGTCGCTTCACAGGCGGTGAAGCGGGTCTGCACGTGTGTATCTTTCTCACCCCCTCTCTGTCTTCCCCTCCGCTCTCAATTTCTTTCTGTCCTATCCAACAACGACAACAATAATAGTAACTACAACATCAATGGACAAGAAGGGCAACAAAGGGGAAAAAATGGCCTCCAGGAGCAGTGGATTTGTAATGAAGGCACCGAGCCCCAGCAATAACCCTGGGGGCAAAAAAAAAATCCAGGGGAGTCGGGCGGTAGCATAGCGGGTTAAGCACAGGTGGCGCAAAGCGCAAGGACCAGAGTAAGGATTCTGATTTGAGTCCCCAGCTCCCCACCTGCAGGGGAGTCACTTCACAGGCGGTGCAGCAGGTCTGCAGGTGTCTGTCTTTCTCTCCCCCTCTCTGTCTTCCCCTCCTCTCTCCATTTCTCTCTGTCCTAACAATGATGACATCAACAACAACAACAATAGTTACTACAACAACAATAAAAAAACAGCAAGGGCAGCAAAAGGGAAAATAAATAAATAAATATTTTTTTAAAATCCAGCAAAGGAAGCAGAGACACGTTTGACATGAAGCAATTTGCCCAAGTTGCTTACATAGTGGCAGGACTGGTATCAGGACCCTTACATCCCCAGCCATCTCTACAGTGATCTCTGGTCTTGTCACTTACTAGGGAGATGGGGCTGTTAAAACAGCTGGTCTCTTGTTTTCTACCTGTGTTTTCCTAGGCACACGCTAATGCCTACATTTAATCACACACATCCCAGTGAGAGCTCTAGGGTTTCATTACATGGAGTTGACTGCTAAGCAGTCTCCTTTTTTGTCTTGGTGAGTAGACCATTGAGGAAGAGAGATCTTCGCAAGAAAGAAAAATTCTTTCTCCATTGTCCTCTGCAATAGTCACTGGGTCCTCCTGCTTTTTTTTTTAATATTTATTTATTCACTTTTTGTCGCCCTTGTTTTATTGTTGTAGTTATTATTGTTGTCGTTGTTGTTGGATAGGACAAAGAAATGGAGAGAGGGGGGAAGACAGAGAGGGGGAGAGAGAGATAGACACCTGCAGACCTGCTTCACCGCCTGTGAAGCGACTCCCCTGCAGGTGGGGAGCTGGGGGCTTGAACCGGGATCCTTACGCCTGTCCCTGAGCTTTGCGCCACCTGTGCTTAACCTGCTGTGCTACGGCCCGACTCCAGAGATGCTTTTGATATAAAGGATGATGAGACATCTAGCTCTCATCTTCAAGGGCTTCCATGTCTACATCCTTGGGGGGTTATTTTCTTCTTTTGCCTTTTGGGCTGTGTGATTCATTAGTCCTGGCTGGCTTGAGAGGAGCTTCCACTTCCATGGAAGCTTTCTCTTTCTGGGAAAGACAGATCTGCTGGAGGAGTTTTCTGTGCTTCCTCCCTGGCAGTGTGAGGTTGGCACGTGCACTGAACGCCACTTTGTGAGGTGGTGGCAAGTGGTCAGGCCTGTGTGGATCACAGCCCCGATCACCTGGTGCTTTAGCCGCAGCTCTTGGTTCAACATCCTCCTCACTTGAAGAGCTTCTTCAGCTCCCTTCGGGGTCCGTGCATCTAGCTGCCAGGCCCTGCCATGGCTGCACCAGAGACTCAGGCTGCAGATCTGCATTTAATAGCTACATATTTCTGACTCGAAGACCTGCCAGGCCCTGAGACACCTGCAGCACGGCTTCACCACTCTCAAAGTTTTCCTTACACACTCTAATGTGTGCTCAACCAGGTGTGCCACCACCTGGGTCCAATGACCTCTACTTGAAAGGAGGGCACTGCATGGGGGACTGCCTCTTCTCCAAGGAGAGGGTGGGCCAAGCCCTCAGGAACTTTGGAGAATGGGTGGAGGGTGGGGAGACTGGGAGGCATGGACTCCCTTCCCACAACCTGTTCACAGATGTGGAGAAGCTTTAAGGAAGCTTGAAGGTGACAAGAGTTCCAAGAGGTGGCACAATGGAGAAAGCACTAGACTCTCTGGACCATAAGGTCCACATTTCAATCCCTGGTAGAGTTACAGGTCCTGGAATCAGAGTCAACCAATGGAGTCAACAAGGAGGAACTTTATCAATGTTAATGGGCCACAGAAAGAGCTCTTGCTCTTAACGAATTCTGTGCCCTCGGGTGTTGGGTGGTAGCACAGCGGGTTAAATGCACATGGTGCAAAATGCAAGGATTGACTTAAGAATTCTGCACCCTGAACAAAGAGACAGTACAAGCTTCCAGAGGGAGTGCGGGCTGAGAGCAGAAAGCCTCATTACAGAAGCAGAGGCTGCAAGGGTAAGGGGTGGGACTCAGGGCCTATAGCTCAGGGTCTGGTCGCCTTAGTTGTTGCTTTATGGTCACTTTTTTTTTTAAAGAAGTATTTATTTATTCCCTTTTGTTGCCCTTGTTGTTTTATTGTTGTAGTTATTATTGTTGTGGTTACTGATGTCGTTGTTGTTGGATAGGACAGAGAGAAGTGGAGAGCGGAGGGGAAGACAGAGAGGGGGAGAGAAAGATACACACCTGCAGACCCGCTTCACCGCCTGTGAAGCGACTCCCCTGCAGGTGGGGAGCTGGGGGCTGGAACTGGGTTACTTTTGTTTTTTCCTGCATAGCTGTGTCTGGGAAAGTTTAGCCTCAGGACTTAGAAGTGTCCGTATAAGATACATCACTGGTGGTGGTGGAGGGGGTGGGGGTTACCTTTCCGGAGGACTCCTGCTATGTGGGGCTTCTCTCCTTCCTCCAGTTTGGTTAGTCGACTCTGTCTTTGCCTTGACATTCTCTCTTCCTCCTCACTTCCCCCTTTTCATATCCATATGGCATCTACAAAGGACTAGTTCACTCATCAGGAGGGCGAAACATGGGTCATAACAGGCTTCTACCATGTGGTCGCCTCAGTGCTGGCAAAGGAAATGAGCACTGTGGTAACTATGGGTCTGAGAAATGGCAGGATCTAACTCTCCACGGACCCCATCCTGGACCTTATTAAACTTTAAAAAAAAAAATTTATATTTATTTTCCCTTTTGTTGCTCTTTTTTTTATTGTTGTTGTAGCTATTGTTGTTGTTATTGATGTCGTCGTTGTTAGGGCAGAGAGAAATGGAGAGAGGAGGGGAAGACAGAGAGGGGGAGAGAAAGACAGACACCTGCAGACCTGCTTCACCGCCTGTGAAGCGACTCTCCTGCAGGTGGGAAGCCCTACGCGGGTCCTTGATCTTTGCGCCATCTGTGCTTAACCTGCTGCATTACCGCCCTATTAAGCTCTTTCACCAGCCATCAGGAACGGGAAAATCTCTATCCTCTCTGGGTTGGGGCACTAAATAGAACAATGCAGTCACATACATTGTAGGGTACACAGTAGAAACATTATAACGGTGGGTGTTATAGTAACTCATTTTCTTTCTTTTAAAAAAATTTATTTAAGATTTTATTTATTTCTGAGAAAGATAGGAGGAGAAAGAACCAGACATCATTCTGGCACATGTGCTGGCAGGGATCGAACTCGGGACCTCCTGTTTGAGAGTCCAAAGCTTTATCACTGCGCCACTTCCCAGACCACAACTCTCTTTATTATTATTTTTTTATAGATTTAATTATAAATCCTTTGGAAAAGAGGGGTACAATTCCACACAGTTCTCACCATTAGAGTTCTGCAATCCATCCCCTCCATGGGAAGCTTTCCTAGTCTTTATCCCTCTGGGAGTATGGACCCAGGATCATTATGGGGTGCAGAAGTGGAAGGTCTGGCTTCTGTAATTGCTTCTCCACTGGATATGGGCGTTGGCAAGTCGATCCATATTCCCAGCTTATTTCTGTCTTTCCCTAATGAGGTAGGGAGTGACTCACTTTCTGTCTTAAATACTAGTATCATAAACGCAATTAAGTACTTAGTATAACATTTTGGGGTTGAGGAGAAAGCAAAGTGCTTATGCAAAAGACTTTCATGTCTGAGGCACTGAAACCCTTGATTCAATCCCCAGCATCACCATAAACCAGAGTTGAACAGTGCTCTGTTCAAAATAGAAATAGATAATTTAATTAATAACAAAAAAAACCTTCCAGCTTAGGATAACATTTTGACTAAGTCATTAAGAAACAGAGAGGAATGAGTTAAACACACCAGATAGGAAATTTCTTATGCACATGGAACACTAAAGGACTAGCAGGAGTCTCCCTATGTGGCCCTAACTGGCTGGGGCCACCATCTGCAGTGCAATAAATAGAAAAGGCCAAAACAGGGGGTCGGGCAATAGCTCAGTGGGTTAAATGCACGTGGCGCCAAGTGCAAGGACCGGCGTAAGGATCTCGGTTCAAGCACCTGGCTCCCTACCTGCAGGGGAGTCGCTTCCCAGGCGGTGAAGCAGGTCTGCAGGTGTCTGTCTTTCTCTCCCCCTCTCTGTCTTCCCCTCCTCTCTCCATTTCTCTCTGTCCTAGCCAACAACGAACAACATCAACAACAACAATAATAACCATGACAAAGCTACAACAACAAGGGCAACAAAAGGGGGAAAATGGCCTCCAGGAGCCGTGGATTCATGGTGCAGGCACTGAGCCCCAGCAATAACCCAGGAGGCAAAAAGAAAGAAAGAAAGAAAGAAAGAAAGAAAGAAAGAAAGAAAGAAAGAAAGAAAGAAAGAAAGAAAAGGCCAAAGCAATTGGGACAACATGGGTCACAGGGAGGAGAAGATAACACACTGATTTCCGGTGATGATTTCTCAAGCTTCGGCTGTGAGCAGGGCAAACAGCTTCCGGTCTTGTGGTTACAGCAGGGCTGAAGATCTTCTGTTTTCCACGCTGCTGGATGGTGCTTTAAGGGGCTCCTGAGCCTTCCCTGTACTTCCAGGCCACTTGCCTGTTGTCTGGAGGAGTCAGTAAGCTCCATCTGTGTTTGTCAGCCTTTGTCACTCTAGTGACAGATCTGCCGTGATGCCTGTAACTCCAACCAAAATTGTTTGGCTTCATATGTTAACTCTCTTTTCAATCACCAGGTTCCAGATGCCACCAGGATGCTGGCCAGGCTTCCCTGGATTGAAGACCCCACCAATGTGTCCTGGAGCTCTGCTTCCCCAGAGACCCACCCTACTAGGGAAAGAGAGAGGCAGATTGGGAGTATGGACCGACCAGTCAACGCCCATGTTCAGCGGGGAAGCAATTACAGAAGCCAGACCTTCCACCTTCTGCAACCCACAACGACCCTGGGTCCATGCTCCCAGAGGGCTAGAGAATGGGAAAGCTACCATGGGAGGGGGTGGGTTATGGGGATTGGGTGGTGGGAATTGTGTGGAGTTGTACCCCTCCTACCTTATGTTTTTGTTCATTAATCCTTTCTTAAATAAAAAATTAAAAAAAAAAAACAAAGTGGAAGTAACAAGCAGAAACTGTTTGGCCCCCGGCCTTACTGCTGTAGGATTCTCTCTCGGTCTTTTGCTCAGACCATGTCTCTGGGCTCAGATGAATGTCTTAGGGGACACAGGATTTTTTTCCCTTTCTAGAACTTCCGGATTTATTTGTCTGAAAGTTTTCTTTAATTTTACCAGGTATTGGACCACACTTATTTCACTTAGCCTGGTGTGGGTTGCCTCCAGGGTTATCACTGGTGCTTGGTGCCAGCACTGTCAATCTACTGCTCCTGGAAGCTATTTTCCCCATTTGGTTGCCCTTGTTGTGGCTGTAGTTGTTGTTGGATAGAACAGAGAGAAATGGAGAGAGGTGGGGAAGACAGAGATGGGGAGATAAAGATAGACACCTACAGACCTGCTTCACTGCCTGTGAAGCGACTCCTCCGCAGGTGGAGTGCCAGGGACTTGAACAACGATCCTTACGCCAGTCCTGGCACTTCTTACACTGATCCTTGCACTTTGTGCCATGTGCACTTAACCTGCTGCCTTACTGCCCAGCCCCCTCCCCCCAGAGATCACTCTTTAGTTATTAATGACTTATGGGGTCTCTACTGCACAGTATCCCAAATGGCAAATAACCTGAGACTTTGGGGGGGTCAGACTCAGAGAAGGAGTAGGAATACTGGATCTACTCAGGGCATGTTAGACTCTTGGCAGTATTTGGCTAAGGTAGCTTTAAGGGCCCTGTTCATATGTTTAACTTTTCCTGAACTCCGTGCTTGTAGGCGGCATATAGTTTCTAGCTTGTCTTCAAAATCTGGGCTAGTCCCTGCACAGTCTTTACCATGAACGCGGGCCTGTGGTCTGTGTAGACTGATGTGGGGAAGCCATATCCAGGAATTGTTTCTTGTAGCAAAACCTTTGCTAATTCTCTAGCATTTTCAGTGTAAGAAAGGCTTTTACTCACCTAGAGTTTGTGCAGAGAAGTGCTAAGAGGTATTTATAACCCCCCAACACTTTAACTAACTTTTTTTAAATTCCCTTTTGTTACCCTTGTTTTTATTGTTGTAGTTATTATTGTTGTCATCATTGTTGGATAGGACAAAGAGAAATGGAGAGAGGAGGGGAAGACAGAGAGGGGGAGAGAAAGATAAACACCTGCAGACCTGCTTCACCGCCTGTGAAGTGACTCCCCTGTAGGTGGGGAGTTGGGGGCTCAAACCGGGATCCTTACACTGGTCCTTGTGCTTCATGCCACATGCCACTTTAACTTTTGTAAGGTCTACTTGTGTCTTCAATTAACATTATCATGGTATATTGAATTCTTGGGGTGGGTGGAGATGCACCTGGTTGAGCACACATGTTACAACGTGAAAGGACCTGGGTTCAAGCCCCTGGTCCCCACCTACAGGGGGAAAGCTTCACAAGTGGTGAAGTAGGGTTGCAGGCATGCCGGGATAGCCTGAGGGTACTTCTTCCCGAGCAAGTGCTCTCTGGGTTAGAGAGAACTCGACTGGAGCCAACCTAGGCTGCTGCATGGGTGAGGGATCAGGAACTTGTGGCGGGCTAGCGTTGCAGAAGAGACACTCTGGGACTCTTGGAGCCAGAAGGCAATCCCAAGTGTGTTTACTCAGAAGAGCAGCTGTATTTATACTTGCCAAGTAGGGTGGAAATAGGATGCGATGTAAAGAGGGTGGAGCAAAAAGAGAGTGGGGGAAATCAGGGTGTGACTGGGAGAGGGGGCGAAGCAAAAAGACAGTTCGAACCAGTGGAGATTAAACCAATGCCCTGCAGGCAGGGCGGTTCTAGTGGTTATGTAAATAGACTGCAGAGTTAAGCAGGGGGAAGCTGGTGTACTGCCCAACACAGGTGTCTCTCTATCTCTGTCCCTCTCTATCACCCCCTTCTCTCTCGATTTCTGGCTGTCACTATCCAATAAATAAAGATAATATAAAAAAAATCTTAAAAATTTACAAAGCAAAGCAAAAAAAAGTTAATACTGAATTCTTGGGGGTTTGAGAGGGCCTTGTTTCAGGTTATTCTGGGCACATGTTACACAGCCTCTAGTAGCACGGATGCAGAGGGATGGTAACTGGGGATGAGGTAATATCTGCTAGGGGCTCTTCTAATGCAGACTTTCCTGGATGAGTCAGTTTATGATACTGGCTTACAAAATGATATCTTATTGCTGTTGGGATAATTATTCTGTCGCCTGCTAGTATCCAGCATCCATTAGGACTCTTGTCGTCTTTTTATTCACTTTTCTTCTACCTTATTATAGACTGGTATTGTACTCAGTTCCAGTGTCACAAGGCATTTCTGCTTCACAAGTGGTGAAGCAGGTCTACAGGTGTGGGACTGTGTGAAAGCTTAGTAGAGCTTAGGGGAGCTCTCCCATCCTTGGATGGAGGTCTGGAAAGACACCCCACTTGTTAGCCTCTCTCCTTATAGAGATGAGCCAAGAGGTAGAAGTCTCCCAGATTCAGTTTATCCTTGTTAGTCTCTCAAGCTCACAGAAAGTCTACAAGCCTCTCACACTTAGTTTCTCCCTGCTAGCAGCAGGCCAAATGGCTGCCTACTTTAGGGTTCACTCAAAGTTCACACATCCACTTCACTTTTTGATCATAAAGGAGAAAACACTCTAACATACACCTCCCCAACACCAGACAGTAAAAACCCCAAATCCTAGTTCCTTGTGCCCTTTGATATCTGTGATTTACATCAAGTTTTGTTTTCCTTCTTCTCTACCTCACCTTACTGGTTTAACCCCTATGCTTCTCTCAAATGCCTCTGGATAATTAACTTGCCTGCATCATGGAGACTAATTGTCTTGACCTTTATGTATCTCATCAATTCTTGTCATACCAGCCCCCTGCCATAGGAGCAAGCTGACCTTTAAGAAACCTGTAATTTCTGACACATGTGAAAAATGTTCTTTGTTTAACTATATAAGCCTGTACTCATCTCCAAATAAATGAATGTTTGTACCAGAATGTTGCCTGATGGCTCTTCTAATTCACGCATCCCCTTGAGCTGGTGAGGGAGGGTCGGAGGCTTACCCCCTGGTTGGAGCCACTCCATATGAGCCCCGGCATACAGGTGTCTTATCCCTTCCTCTCTCGATTTCTCTCTGTCCTACCCAACAAAGACAACAATAATAAGAACAAGGGCAACAAAAATGGCCTCTGGGAGCAGTGGATTCATAGTGTAGGAACCTAGCCTAGCGATAATCCTGGAGGCAATAAATAAATAAACAAATAAATAATATATATTAAAATATTTATTTATTTATTCCCTTTTGTTGCCCTTGTTTGTTTTTTTTTCTGTAGTTATTATGGTTGTCCTCATTGTTGGATAGGACAGAGAGAAATGGAGAGAGGAGGGGAAGACAGAGAGGGGGAGAGAAAGACACCTGCAGACCTGCTTCACCGCCTGTGAAGCGACTCCCCTGCAGGTGAGGAGCCGGGGGCTCAAACCGGGATTCTTCTGCTGGTCCTTGTGCTTTGCACCACCTGCGCTTAACCCGCTGTGCTATTGCCTGACTCCCTGCTGGGAAATTGTGCAGATGCATTCACATCTACCATGTTTTCCCCTCAGGCTACTAGTTCCCATGAGAGTTGGGACATTCTGGGAGTGCCTGTTCCGCCATGTTATGCCCTCAGGACATTGTCTATATCCCCACGATATCTGGAGTGCTTTGGTTACTCCTCCCCCCTCCCATTCTCACGAGAGTTATCATCCTATCCTGGAGTGCTATGGTTACTCCTCCCCCTTCCCATTCTCGCGAAAGCTACTCCTATAAAAGCCTTTCTTCTTCCGCACCTCGCTCTCTTGCCAGCGCTTCACTCTGGTGTTCAGATGCAGGAAAGGTTACTGCGTGAGGCGGCCATTTTCGCCACCTCCGTGTGGCCCAACCTGCTTCTCTAGCACCCAACTCTGAGGTGCCAGTGCAAATAAAGATTTGTGTTTCCTCTTTGCTCCAGACCCCCTCTCTCTTCTCCGGGGCCCGCGCTCAACAAGATCTGGCTCAACAACAACTCCCTATTTTTTATTTTAATGAGGGAGAGAGTGAGGGGGGGTCCCTGACAAAGCACTGCTCAGCTCTGGTATATGGCAGTGCTTGGTACTGGGCCTCGGGCCACAGATGCTAGGTCTTTTGCAGAAACACTATGCCGTCTGTCCAATACTGTAGTCAACTTTATTATTATTATCTCTTGTTTATTAGTGAGTTAACATTGATTTACAAAATTATAAGATAGCAGGGGTATAATTCCACACAGTTCCCACACCAGAGTCCTGCGTCCCCATTCCCTCCACCAGAAACTGCTGTGGTTCTCCCAAGATGACAGATATATATTATTTCTTTTTTAAAAAAAATTATTTTCCCTTTTGTTGCCCTTGTTTTTTTACTGTTATTGTAGTTATTTTTTTAAATTTATTTATTGGGGAATTAATGTTTTACATTCGACAGTAAATACAATAGTTTGTATATGCATAACATTTCCCAGTTTTCCACATAACAATACAATTCCCACTAGTTCCTCTGTCATCCTTTTTGAACCTGTATTCTCTGTTGTAGTTATTATTTTATTATTGTTGATGTTATTGATGTCGTCATTGTTAGGACAGAGAGAAATGGAGAGAGGAGGGAAAGACAGAGAGGGCAAGAGAAAGACAGACACCTGCAGACCTGCTTCACCGCCTGTGAAGCAACCCCTCTGCAGATGGGGAGCCAGGGGCTTGAACTGGGATCCTTATTCTGGTCCTTACACTTTGTGCCACCTGTGCTTAACTCGCTGCGCTACTGCCCGACTCCCATATTATTTCTATAACTATCTATCTATATCTATAAATGTTTGTCCGTTTCTCTATGGTCCTGCCTTCTCTTCCTTTCTAAATCGTACCTACTGCTTCCCAGTGTCCTTTCTTTTTTCTTTTTCTTTTTCCTATCTAACAACAATGCCATCAATAACAACAATAACAGTAACTACAACAATAAAACAGCAAGGGCAACAAAAGGGAATAAATAAATATAAAAAAAATAACTAAATTTAAAAAAGTAAAAATAAACAGGAACCAAAAAATAGGAATAGAGCAGATGAGAATAGGCATTTTAAGGTGAAAAGAAGTGAAGAAATCTATTTTTAAGTATGTTCCTAGAGGCCCATAACTTCAGTTATTTTTTGCTGGAGCTTGATAGCTAACTTGGAGATGAACTAAAAATATTGTCTGGGAAGATGTTGTCAGAGTTGAGAATATGGGCTAGAAATCTGAATTAGGGCAGAGAATAGCTCCCAAACTTGAAGCAAATCTATAAATACCACTTCAATCTGACCCGGGCCCATATATACGCATATTTAGCACAGGAACCAGTATGAACTCTGTGTGCTTGTGTGTTCACAGTCCATGGTCACAGTTGGGAACATCTGAGGCTGCACTCATTTCGGGACCAGTTTCCTTGAGTGGCAGTATAGGGTCACCCAGACTCTTTTGGAGAGTGGGGAAGTCCTTAGCATTGCTAGTTCATAGTGAGGGTACGATCCTTAAGAAGCCCACAAGATGGTATTCCTGACGGAGGTGGGCGGTGATGGTGGAGAGAGAGGTCTATCAGAGGCCTAGGTCCATTGTATCTATGTGCAAATCCACAGATGGTGGAACCCACAGGGGTGGCCTGTCAGTGACCAAAAAAGCCATCATTAAATTGTGTCAATCTGGGGGTCAGCGGTAGTGCACCAGGTTAAGCACACATGATGCCAAGTGCAAGGACCCACGTAAGGATCCTGGTTTGAGCCTACAGCTCCCCACCTGCGGGGGGGGGGTGTCGCTTCACAAGCGGTGAAGCAGGTCTGCAGGTGTCTGTATTTCTCTCCTCCTCTCTGTCTTCCCCTCCTCTCTCCATTTCTCTCTGTCCTATCCAACAACAACAACAGCAATAACAACAAAAATGATAAACAACAAGGGCAAGAAAAGGGAAAAATAGCTTCCAGGAGCAGTGGATTTGTAGTGCAAGTACTAAGCCCCCCAAAATAACCCTGAAGGCAAAGAAAAAAGAAAAAGAAAAAAAAGTGCCAATCTGCTGCCCTTTTCCAGCTTTTGTAGCCCCTGCTTTACCTGACAAGCTTCAGATTTCTCCCCGTTAAAGTGTTGAGTGTCATTTGTTGTTTCCAAATTGGTATTAGGCTTATGGAGTCTGTATAGGGAAACTGTGAGGATGTGGTTGAGCTTGCTGGAACCTCCCATTGAAAGATGGCTGCCTGAGGAACACGGTCTTCCTGTCAGCCTCTCTCTACCAGAGACTGAGCATGGGAGAGACCGGCCTTCAGGCTCAGCTTCACCTGTCAGACTCTCTGCCTCACAGGGACTCTGCATTCCCAATACAATAGCTTACTTCCTTGTCTTAAACCAAACACTATGTATTCAAAAGCTACCAGAAGTTATCATACCTGACCCATCTTCTCTCCGCCCTCAGGACACCTCTCTGTCTGCTAGCCATTGATAACCCTACTTCCTCATCCCCAAAACAGCTCTCCTGCTTACACAGATGCTATCAGAGACCCTTTTCTCACTTCTTTGTTCTTGCCCTTCTGAATAAGACTATAACCAAACCTCACCCTCCTGACACGCAAGGACCCCTACACCAATGCACCTCAAAGCCTAGCTTCCTCATTCCTTAGACCATTCACCTGATAGTTTTCCCAACCCCTTACCTCTCTCTGCCCCTTTTCCTGCTTTAACCATATATGGTATAAACAAGCTACTTCCTTCTGCAACCCCTTAAAAGCCTGGACTCTCTGATCAGTAAACGGATCATCACCATCAGCTTGGTCTCTGTCGCGGACACAGTGAATCCCATAAGACTCAGCCTGTGCTGCCTTGGGTGACGTTCTCCTAGACCCCCACAACGGTGCACAACAGGGTGGGCACACCAGGAGTCTGCGCCGGAGAAGAGGCCTCCCCACAAGAAGTACGACAAGTCTGGACTCAAGTTAGAGAGGAAATAGACCTAGGATTTTAGCAGGGTCTGTGTTACCCTTGAGTTTAATTGCCTTTTCTCATTCAGTGATTCTAGTTACTGAGACATTAAATGTCCCTTAGTTGACAACTCAAAATAATAATAATATTCGACCTTCTATGACTCCATTACTATAGGAACTATTCAGCTCGTCAACGTATATAAGCCTCCCAGTGCCTCATGGGATAATGAGGTCCTGCCTAGCCTGAATCACCCAGCCATTTACGTTGTAGACTTTAATAGTCATCACCAAGACTGGGGATATTCCTCCACTCGTGCTGACGGCTCTATCTTAGCCGACTGGGCTTCAGCGAATGACCTCTCCCTATTATACGATCCCAAACAGCCAGGCTCTTTTCACAGTGCTAGATGGAATAAAGACTCGTCACCCAACCTGTGCTGGATTAGCACAGTCAACGGCCAAGCCTTTCCCGCTACGAGACAAGTTCTCAAGGTCTTCCCGCATAGTCATCACCGACCCACATAGTCAACGACTGCCACCTCTCCATATTCAAAGGAGGTCTCGAAACTTTCCATCAGGCTCAACCTGATGCTGTTGACTGGCTACGGAAGAAGGGCAAACGCTAGAAGAAGAAGATTATTATGTAGAGATAGAGGGGCAGAGAAATTGAGAGAAAGAGACCACAGCACTGAAGCTTCTTCCCATGTGGTGCGGGCAGGGCTTAAAACTGGGTCACATACCGTATGAGTTTCACATGAGACAGAAAGAGGGAGAGAGAGAAGGCAAAGTTCACTCTGGTCCATGCAGTGCTGGGATGCAGCCAGGAACCTCAGGCATACGAGCCCAACATTCTACCAGTTGAGCCATTTCTCCTGTCTCAGAGCTCATGATATGGGGCCAGGTGGTGGCGCACATGGCTAAGCGCACACACTACAGTGCACAAGGACCCAGGTTCAAGCCCCTGACTCCCACCTGCAGGGGGAAAGGTTCAGGAATGTGAAGCGGGACTGCAAGTGTCTTTCTCTTTCCCTCTATCTCCCTCTATTTCTCTGTCTCTATCCAATAATAAGTAAATAAAAAGATTTTAAAAAATAGAATCCCAGATTCAGGGATCCACAAAACAAAGAACTCGGGAGTCGGGTGGTAGCGCAGCGGGTTAAGTGCAGGTGGCACAAAGCACAAGGACCTGCGTAAGGATCCTGGTTCAAGCCCCCAGCTCCCCACCTGTAGGGGAGTCGCTTCACAAGGCAGGTGTCTGTCTTTCTCTCCCCTCTCTGTCTTCCCCTCCTCTCTCCATTTCTCTCTATCCTATCCAACAACAACAATAACAACAACAATAACTACAACAATAAAACAAGGGCAACAAAAGAGAATAAAATAAACAAGTATTTAAAAAAGAACTCATGATATTATTTTATTTTATCATTTTGCTTTTATTTTATTACCAGAGCACTGCTCAGCACTGGCTGATGGTGGTGCTAGGCATTGAATTTGGGGTTTTTGGAGCCTCAGGCATGGATGACTTTTTGCAGAACCATTTTAAAAATTTTCTTTTTATTTATTATTATTACCTCCAGGGTTATTACTGGAGCTCAGTGCCTGCACCATGAGTCCACTGCTCCTGGAGGCCATTTTTTTCCCATTTTGTTGGCCTTGTTGTTGTTACTGTTGCCATTGCTGTTGTTGTTGGATAGGACAGAGAGAATATGAGAGAGGAGGGGAAGGCAGAGAGAGGGAGAGAAAGACAGACACCTGCAGACCTGCCTCACCGCTTGAAAAGTGACCCCCCCCACACCGCACGTGGGGAGCTGGAGGCTTGAACCAGGATCCTTTTGCTTTGCACCATGTGTGCTTAACCCTCTGTGCTACCTCCCAGGCCCCTGCAGAACCATCATGCTGTCTCCCCAGCCAGAACTTTACAGTATCACCTTAGCAAATAGACAAGCAATGAACCATTTCTTAGCTAAGGAAGGACCATGTAACACCGCTACCACAGGCCTTATGTCAGGTGGATTTATATAGAACAGAAAGTCCTTTTTTTATTAAAAGTTTTTCTTTTATTAAAAGTTTATAAAAAGTTTTTTATAAAAAGTTTTTCTTTCTTTATTTATTTATTCCCTTTTGTTGCCCTTTTTGTTTTTTATTGTTGTAGTTATTATTGTTGTTGTCATTGTTGGATAGGACAGAGAGAAATGGAGACAGGAGGGGAAGACAGAGAGGGGGAGAGAAAGACAGACACCTGCAGACCTGCTTCACCGCCTGTGAAGCGACTCCCCTGCAGGTGGGGAGCCGGGGTTCGAACCGGGATCCTTATGCCGGTCCTTGTGCTTTGCGCCACCTGTGCTTAACCCGCTGCGCTACAGCCCGACTCCCAGAACAGAAAGTCCTAAGTGTGCACACTGTTTATTGATACTAGCCTCTATCTTATCTGTTTAATTTTTCATTGTGCCTCACACTGAATCAGTTCATCAGGTTAGTAGTAATAAAAAAAAATTAACTCCTTCCACACCCCTTTGTGAGAATTAGGCAAAAGAATCTCAGAAGAGGAGTGTGAGGCAGGCTACCACACAAAAGGCACACAAAACGGCACCTTGCTGTTCAACACGTCGGAAATGAAAATTAGGACTCCGGCCGTGGTACACCCGGTTGAGTGCACTTGTTACCACACTCAAGTTCCCAGGTTCAAGCCTCAAGTCTCCACCTGCAGGGAGGTGAGTTTCCAGAGCTGTGAAGCAGTGCTGCAGGTGTTTCTCCTCTCTTTCCCTCTTTATCATCTCCCCCTTCCCTCCTGATTTCCTCTGCCTCTGCCCAATAAATAATAAATGAAAATAAAATCTCTGATTGAAAATAAAGTAAAATAAAAATCCATGTAAGACAACAGAGAAGACCCTGTGTTTGGAACCTCATCGTCTGTCCTTTGCCTTTCACCTCTCACCTATCACCCCTCATCCCTCACCTCTCACCCCTCACCTTTCACCCCTCACCTCTCACCCTTCATGGAAATAGCCAGCAGAGGGTGCAAGCTGCTGTGAGAGTTCTGCCAGCTGCCCGGGAGGTGGTGCAGGGATGCAGCTCTGGGTTTACAAGCAGGCAGTCCAGAGTCTGGTCCCGGCATTGTGTGCTAGAGTGGTGTTCTCTCAGTGGGGTTCTCCCCCCTCTCTATCATTAATTAAAAAGTAGGGCCAGGGGGCAGGGGAGACAGCATAAAGGCTATGCTATCAGACCCTCAGGCTCGGAGGTTTCAGGTTCAATCCCTCACACCACCATAAGCCAGAGCTGAGCAGTGCTCTGACAGAAAAAAAAAATAGTAGGACCAAGTGGTGGCACACACAGCTGAGTGCAGTGATTACCATGCACAAGGACTCGGGTTCAAGGGTTCAAGCCCTCGGTCCCCACCTGCAGGGGAGATACTTCACAAGTACTGTCTCATGTCTCTCTCCCTCTCCATCATTCCCTCCCCTTGCAATTTCTCTCTATTCTATCAAATAAAATAGAAAGTGGCAGGGGAGAGAAAAAAAATGGCCATGAGGAGCAGTGGATTCACAGAGTTGGCACCAAGCCCCAGTGATAACCCTGGTGGTAATAAAAGTAAAAAAATAACAAGATGAATGTATGCAGGTATTCAACATATAGCATTACAGGTTTAATCCCCGCATCACCATAAACCAGAGCTGATCAGTGCTCTGGTAAAAAAAAAAAAAAAAAGTGGTCTGGGAGATGGCACAGTGGGTAAAGCATTGGACTCTCAAGCAGGAGGTCCCGAGTTTAATCCCCAACAGCACATATACCAGAGTGATATCTGATTCCTTCTCTCTCTCCTCCTATATCTATCATTAGCAAATAAAATTATATATATGGCATTAAAGAGCGTGCACTCAGGAGTAAGCACACTCTGGAGCAAACATCATAATGCCAGAAGATTATTTCATACTGTGTCTTTCTCCAAACACAAAGTGACAGTTGCATTTGCAAAAAGCAGTCAAACTAGAAAAATGGGGCGCCCCCAGCCTCGAAAAGACTGTTACACATCCTCTGTGACTTACCCGTGTTGATGTGGTAGCTCGGGAAGAAGAGAATCTGATGAAATTTAATTGTTTAGGGCTGGGGAGACAATTGACAGCATTGTGATTATGTATGAAGTCCACCATGCTTGAGGCACCAAAGGTCCCGGGTTCAATTCTTAGCACCACCATAAACCAGAGATGAGTACTACTCTGGTGAAGAAAAAAAAAAAAACCTTAGGAAGGAAGAAAAGAGGTAAAAGAAATTCTGCTGTTTAAAAATCCTAGAGGTGGGGCATCTGGTTAAGCGCACACA
Source organism: Erinaceus europaeus (assembly GCF_950295315.1). Classification (NCBI taxonomy): domain Eukaryota; kingdom Metazoa; phylum Chordata; class Mammalia; order Eulipotyphla; family Erinaceidae; genus Erinaceus; species Erinaceus europaeus. The sequence continues at coordinate 3,301,046 of NC_080163.1, forward strand.
TTATTGTTCACAAGGACCAAGGTTCAAGCCCCTGGTCCCCACCTGAAGTGGCAAAGCTTCATGAGTGGTGAAGCAGATGTCTCTCTTTCTTTCTATATCCCCTTCCCCTCTCAATTTCTCTCAGTCTCTATCCAATAATACAAATAAATAAAATGTAAAAAAAATATGTGTTCTCTTTTTTTAATATTTATTTATTTATTACCTTTTGTTGCCCTTGTTGTTTTTTATTGTTGTAGTTACTGATGTCGTCGTTGTTAGGTAGGACAGAGAGAAATGGAGAGAGGAGGGGAAGACAGAGAGGGGAGAGACAGACAGACACCTGCAGACCTGCTTCACCGCTTATGAAGCGACTCCCCTGCAGGTGGGGAGCCGGGGGCTGGAACCGGGATCCTTATGTCGGTCCTTGCGCTTTGCGCCACCTGCACTTAAACCGCTGCGCTACCACCGGACTCCCTAAAAAAAATCTGATAGGTGGGGCCAGGCCGTGGCGCACCGGGTTAAGAGCACACATCACCTTGCACGAGGACCTCAGTTTGAATACCTGCAGGGGACACACCTCATGGTAAATGAAGCAGGTCTGCAGGTGTCTGTCTTTCCCTTTTTACCTCTCCTTCCCCTCTCAATTTCTATCTGTCCTGTCTAATAAAAATGGAAAGAGTAAAGAAAAAAATAAATAAAGGAAAAAATGGCCACTGGGAGTAGTACATTTGTAGTGCTGGCACCAAGCCCCAGTAATAACCTTGGTGGCAATTAAAAAAAAAAAAACACATACATACATACACACATACATACATATAAAAAAATTAAAATCCTAGGGGCTGTGGTCCAGGAGATAGTATAGTAAAAAAAACAAGCAAAAATCCCTGTGCTGGGAGATAGTGCAATGGTGATGCAAAAAGTCTTTCATGCCTGAGGTTCCAAGGTCCCAGGTTCAATCCCAGGCACCATGCTGGATACTGTTCCTCTCTAAAAGGGCCACAGATTCCATTTTTCTCTCCTGTTCCATCCTCCCAGTACAGACTTTCTTCAGAGATCTGGAGGTCCTTATTCCAAGTTCTTGGGAAGAACTCAGTTATAAGAGTGCCTGGCTGGGCCTGGAGCAGCGTCCCTGGTGAAAGAAACACCAGGATTGCATCAGGGAGGAGGTGACAGCAACGGGGTCACTGTCTGGCTTGGCATGAGGCCAGGCTGGGTTGGGAAAGCTGAAGTTGGATCTAGGCCAGGTGACCAGCTCCATTGTCCTTTCGCAAGGGCTCTGCAGTCCTGTGGCAGGGCTGCTGCTTTGCTGATGGCCAAGGAACCTCAACTCTGACCATTCCTCAAAACAAACAAACACAACAAAACAAAACCCACCCCAGAAATGCAGGGGGAACTCTGAGGCGCCATGGCAGAGACTAAACCTGCATCGGTCAGCAAGCAAGGTGTTTTCTCCAGGCTCTAAGCTCCTCTCCTATTTCTGACCCCAGAGACAGGTCCCCCAGCACTTTCCTCCTAGATACCCCAAGGACCCCAGGCCCCAATGTCCCTTCCCTGGGAGCCAGGAGCCCAGGTGCCCAAGTGGAAGGACCCCCCCAGCCCTGGTTGCATCATCTATTCAGCTGACCTGGCCACGGTGGAATCTCAGCTCCTGCCAAGTGGGGCAGATAGCATGGGCGGGCATAGGCCGAGACTGGGCGGGTCTGTCTCTGTATAAATTCTGGAGTGTCTTTCTGCCTGCATCCCAAGAGACTTGGGGACAGCTGGCCTCTGGGGATCCACGTGCACTAGCATCCAGACATTGGGGCTGCCCACCGGGACCACTAGGACCTGCAGTAACGCTTCTGGATCCTCGGGCTGTGCAGAGTGCAGACACCCAGGCCTCACCTCAGGACCCCACCCTGGATGGACTGGGAGGCAGCCAGGCTGTGGCAACCGGGGAGGTGGGTCCCCGCGCTGTTGGCCCTGCTGGGGCTCTGCTGGACATACCCCATCTCGGATTCCAGCCCCCTCCTGCAATTCGGGGGCCAGGTCCGCCTGCGGCACCTCTACACAGATGATGCCCAGAGGACTGAGGCCCACCTGGAGATCAGGGCTGACGGCACAGTCATGGGGGCTGTACACAGGAGCCCTGAGAGTGAGTGTCCAGGAGGGCTGGGGACCCCTGGGTCTGAGGGATAAGGAGCTGGGGGATTCCTGGGTGTGAGAGAAGAGGGACTGGGGAATCCCTGGGTTTGAGGAAGGAGGGGATGGGGGTACCCCTGCATCTGAGGGAGGAAGGACTGGGGTCCTGGACCCCAGTATCTCAGAGCATGGATTTAGGGGACCTTTGCATCTCAAAGAAGACAAGCTAGAGGCTAAAGTCAGTGGGGACCTGGACCCCTGGGTCTAAGCGAAAAAGAGCTGGGGGGTGGGGGGGCTTGGGTTTCAGTGCAGAGGGCTGAGGCCTGAAGTCTTAGAGGATGGACAGAGGCCTGAGGACAAGGCCTGACTCTGTCCTCCCCCAGGTCTGCTAGAGCTGAAGGCCCTGAAGCCGGGGGTTATTCAAATCCTGGGAGTCAAGACATCCAGATTCCTCTGCCAGAGGCCAGATGGGACGCTGTATGGATCGGTGAGTGTGCAAGGCTCCCCCACCCCTGGGGCCCCCCTACCCTCTTCACAATCTGGGGTCCACATCTTGCATCACTGGTCCAGAGCAGGTGGGGGGGTCTTCTCCCTCTACACCCCCCACCTAACTGACTGCAATTCCTGGAAGGGGAGCCTGTATTGTCAACACTCTCAAGAAGGGAAACTAGGTGGAGGGTAGATAGCATAATGGTTATGCAAACAGACTCTCATGCCTGAGGCTCCAAAGTCCCAGGTTCAGTCCCCTGCACCACTATAAGCCAGAGCTGAACAGTGCTCTGGTCAAAAAAAAAAAAAAAAAGGCAAACTAGGGGGCCTGGTGCTGGTCCCTGGGCAGAATGACATTCTGGTGGTAGCACCCAATTAAGTGCGCACATTACAGTGCACAAGGACCCGGGTTCAAGCCCCTCATCCCCACCTGCAGGGGGAAGCTTCACAAGTAGTGAAGCAGGGCTACAGGTGTCTCTCTCTCTCTCCCTCTCTCCCTCTCTACCCTCCTTCCCCCTCAAAAAATAACTACATACAAAATAATTTCACACATATTGGAGGGGGGATCAAAAATAACTAAATCACATCACCTTGTAAAAAAAGAACAAAATGAAAAGAGGTGTGAGAGAGGTAGCATAATGGTTCTGCAAAAAGACTCATGCCTGAGGCTCTGGGGTCCCAGGTTCAATCCTTTGCACCACCACAAACCAGATGTGAGTAGTACTCTGATATAATTAGTTAATTAATTAAAATAAATTTTAAAAGAAAGAAAAAGAAAAAAAGAAGGCCTGGGTGGTGGTGCACATGGTTGAGCACACGTGTTAAAATGTTCTAGGATCTGGGTTCGAGTCTTCATCCCCACCTGCAGGGGGAAAGCTTTGTGAGTGGTAAAGCAGTGCACAGGTGTCTCTGTCCCTTTCTGTCTCCCTACCCTCTTGATTGTTGACTGTCTCTATCTAATAAATAAAGATAAGTTTATAAAAAATATAAAGGAAGGATGGAAAGAAAGAAAAAAGAAATCAGAGTGAGGTTCAGGCTGAGCCAACCATGGAGGCCCAGGGCCGTCTCCTGACTGGCAGCCTGGTGGCCCCACTCCAGCTCCCACGTGCCTGACTCATGCTGGGTGCAGTCACTCAGGTGGCCCAAGCCTGGCAGTATGGGTGACCCTGACCTTGGGCTTCCTGGGCTGGAGTATTTCTCTCTGTCAAGTGGGGACAGGGCCGTGGGTCTTGTAGGACTGTCCTGGGGGAAAGAAGGTGCCTGCTTTTTTTTTCTTTTAAATCTCTTTTAAAATTTTTTAATAAACATTTATTTATTTCCTTTTGTTGCCCTGGTCGTTTTATTGTTGTAGTTATTGATGGCATCGTTGTTAGGACAGAGAGAAATGGAGAGAGGAGGGAAAGACAGAGAGGGGGAGAGAAAGATAGACACCTGCAGACCTGCTTCACCGCCTGTGAAGCGACTCCCCTGCAGGTGGGGAGCCGGGGGCTCAAACCAAGATCCTTTAACTGGTGAGCTTAACCCGCTGTGCTACTGCCGGACTCAGAGGAGGTGCCTGCTTTTATAGCTCAGTGTCCTGGAGGAGGGGCTGGGGGCCCCTGGGTGTGAGGGAGGAGGGGCTGGGGACCCCTGGGTGTGAGGGAGGAGGGGCTGGGGGGACCCTGGGTCTGAGGGAGGAGGGACTGGGGGACCCTGGGTGTGAGGGAGGAGGGGCTGGGGGACCCCTGGGTGTGAGGGAGGAGGGGCTGGGGGACCCTGGGTGTGAGGGAGGCTAGTGGGCTGGTTCCCCAGATCTGAGCGGGAAGAAGATACCAGGACTCCCCAGGCTCTGACGTCCCCCTCCTCTCCTTAGCTCCACTTCGACCCCGAGGCCTGCAGCTTCCAGGAGCAGCTTCTGCAAGATGGCTACAACGTGTACCGGTCCGAGGCCCGGGGCCTCCCCCTCCGCCTGCCACAGGGCTCCCTGCCCGCCCGGGGCCCGGCCCGCTTCCTGCCGCTGCCCGGCCGGCCGAGCGACCCCGCGGAGCTGCCAGGGCTCCCGGCCCCGGAGCCCCCGGACGTGGGCTCCTCCGACCCTCTGAGCATGGTGGGGCCTTCGCAGAGCCGGAGCCCTAGCTACACGTCCTGAGGTCGCAGGCTCTCCATTCTGGGCTGTCCTCTTTATTTATTGGGATATTTATCTTATTTATTTATTATTAATATTTTATTTTTCTTACGTGGGATAATAAAATGTCTGAGAGGAGGAACGGGGTGAGCAGGCGTATGTGTTGGAGGAAGAGAAAGGGCTCCATTTCCTCATTGGGTGCAGAGCGCCTGCCTTACCAAATGTGTGAAGCCTGAAGTCCAGCACCGCATGTGAGTGAGCACCACTGCACCAGGGGAAGCTCCCTGAATGGTGGAGCAGTGCTGTGGTATCTCTCCTTCTGTCACTCTCTGCAATAAAATGGAAAAAAAAAATTAAAAATCTGACCCAGAAGCAGTGTGATTGTGAATGCATAAGGCCCTGGTGTAGTCTTTCATTGCAACACACACAGCATCCTGGAACAGCTTGGAGAAGGGCAGGCAATCACTTTCACGCTCAGGGACTCAGCAGTATTCTTGCCCTTTGACAGGACAGGCTTGTGGAACAATTTTTCACATCCCTCTCAAGAACGAAGGAACTTCTTAAAAGGTGACGTGCAGATTCACAGCCTCGTGGGTGTTGCTTTCTGGAAGATTCATTTAGTTCTAGAAATGGCCAGGCACCATTTGCCTGAGGACCCAGGTGCCTGGCCCTGGGCTCCATCAGAACCACCTGTGGCGAGTGATACTCTGATTCTATCATTAATAAAGAAACATTTAAAAGACCCATTTATACCCACAACTCCAGGATACCTCTTAAAAAGTTTTATCTATTATTCTATTAAAAACGATTTATTTTGGGGAGCTGGGCAGTGGCCCACCTGGTTGAGCACGTGTCTCTCGCTCTCCCTCTTCTCTCTGTCTTTATGCAGAATAATATAGTATAGTATATAAAGTAGTATATAAAATATATTTATTTGAGGCAGCATGGAAAACTGGGAAATGTTATGCATGCACAAACTATTGTATTTACTATCGAATGTAAAACATTAAAAAAAAGCAAGGAAAAAATATATTTATTTTGGGCAGCAGAAAGAGCATACCATTTATGCAAATAAATTCTTGTGCCCGAGGCTTTGAGGTTCCAAGTTCAGTTCCTGGACCACCATAAGCCAGAGCAGAACAGTGCTTTGTGCTCCCTCTTTGCATCTTTCTCTCATTGAATTTATATATGTATGTGCGCACACACACACACACACACACACACACACACACACAGCATTGAGCCTGGGACCTCAGATATGAAAACCTAGTGTGCCAACCACTGTGTTCTCTCCCAGACCCTTATTTGTTTTCTTGTGAGAGAGAGTGCTGTGGTGTCTGTCTCTCAGTCTCTATCTGACTGAGAAAAACAAACAAAATGGCCACGTAGTGGTGAGACTGTGCATGCATGAGGGCTGACGCTGCAAAAATTATAAATGAGCAAACTTTTTTTTTTTTTTTTTTTGAAAGAAGAGGGGATGGGAGAGTTGACCACCTCCACTCTGGAAACCTAGACTTTGGAGAGTGATGACTGCCAGCAATGGCTGGTCCATTTCCACGTTCCTCTCTGCAAAGATGTCTTACCGGCCTCCATGCTTGTCCAGGGTGAGTGCAGGCTGAGCACCATGAAGCCCCAGGAGCACGTCCAGCCCTTCACTGGAAATCTGAGGTTCAAGCCTGAGGATGGGTCATTTCCAAAGGGGCAGGTGCGTGGGACGGCTCAGAGAAAATGCCGGAATGATGTCTGGCTCTTTTCTCCTGTCTTTCTCATGAATAAATAAATAACATCTTAAAACAAATAAATAGCTATTTTATTTAATTAATCTAATGACAGAGATACAGAGGGAAAGATACACAGAGAGCAAGAAAGAGAGACCAGAGCACTGCTCAGCTTTGGTTGATGGTAGTGCTGGGGATTGAACCTGAGACCTTTGGCGCCTCTGACAAGAAAGTCTTTTTACATCACCATTATGTTGTCTGCCTAGGCCTTCCCCCCAATTTAATTTTTTTTTTTTTTTGCCTCCAGGGTTGTTGCTGAGGCTCGGTGCCTGCACCATGAATCCACTGCTCCTGGAGGCTTTTGTTCCCCTTTTTGTTGTGGTTATTATTATTGTTGTTATTGATGTCATTGTTGGATAGGACAGAGAGAAATGGAGAGAGGAAGGGAAGACAGAGAGGCGGAGAGAAAAGACAGACACCTGCAGACCTGCTTCACTGCCTGTGAAGCGACTCCCCTGCAGGTGGGGATCCTTGTGTCGGTCCTTGCGCTTTGTGCCACCTGCGCTTAACCCGCTGCGCCACCGCCCGACCCCCCCCATTTAAAAAATATTTATTTATTTATTTTCTTTGTTGCCCTTGTTTTTTATTGTTGTTGTAGTTATTGTTGTTATTGATGTCGTCGTTGTTAGCTAGGTTAGAGAGAAATGGAGAGAGGAGGGGAAGACAGAGAGGGGGAGAGAAAGACAGACACCTGCAGACCTGCTTCACCACCTGTGAAGTGACTGCCCTGCAGGTGGGGAGCCGGGGACTGGAAGGGGGTTCCTTACGCCAGTCCTTGTGCTTCGCACCAAGAGCACTTAACCCACCGAGCTACCGCCCGACTCCACCCCAATTTTTTTTTAATGTAGAGAGAGGGGAGTCGGGCAGTGGCGCAGTGGGTTGAGCTCAGGTGGCGCAAAGCACAAGGACCAACAGAAGGATCCCTGTTTGTGCCCCTGGCTCCCCACCTGCAAGGGAGTCGCTTCACAGGCGGTGAAGCAGGTCTGCAGGTGTCTGTCTTTCTCTCCCCCTCTCTGTCTTCCCCTCCTCTCTCCATTTCTCTCTGTCCTATCTAACAAGGACAACATCAATTACAACAACAACAATAACTACAACAATAAAAAAACAACAACTAGGGCAACAAAAGGAAATAAATAAATATAAAAAAATTAAATGTAGGGAGAGGGCCTTCACTCCTGAAGGTGACTTCACATGAGCTCCTAGTCTTAAAGGATTCTCCCTTACAGGCCAGAGAGGCCCCAGCTTCCATCCCCCGCACCTCCAGCAGTTGTCTCTCTTCCTCTCTCTATTCCCATCACCTCCAATTTCTCTCTGTCCTATGTAGTAAAGAAATAAAGGGGGATGGGTGACAGCACACCTGGCTAAGTGCACACAGTACTAAATGCAAGAACCCAGGTTTGAGGCCGCACTCCCCACATGCAGTGAGTCCGCTTCACGAGCAGTGAAGCAGGACTGCAGTTCACTCTCTCTCTCTCCCTCTCTCCCTCTCTATCTCCCCTTACTCTCTCAATTTCTCTCTTTCATATTCAATAAAATGGAAAAAAATGGCTGCCAGGAGCAGTGGATTCATAGTGCCTGCACCGAATCCCCAGAGATAACCCTGGAGGCAAAACAAACAAACAAATAAATAAATGGGCCAGGCCGTGGCGCAGCGGGTTAAGTGCACGTGTCCGAGGCGCAAGGACCCGCCTAAGGATCCTGGTTCGATCCCCCGGCTCCCCACCTGCAGGGTGGTCACTTCACAGGCAGTGAAGCAGGTCTGCAGGTGTCTATCTTTCTCTCCCGACTCTGTCTTCCCCTCCTCTCTCCATTTCTCTCTGTCCTATCCAACAACGACGACATCAATAACAACAACAACAACAAGGGCAACAATAAAAGGGAACCAAAAAAATGGGAAAATGGCCTCCAGGAGCATTGGGTCCATGGTGCAGGCACTGAGCCCCAGTGATAACCCTGGAGGCAAAATAAGTAAATAAATAAAATATATTTATTTATTATTGGATAGAGACAGAGAGAAATTGAGAGGAGTTGGGGAGATAGAGAGGGGGAGGAAGACAGAGAGACACCTGCAGCCCTGCTTCACCACTTGTGAAGCTTTCCCCCTGCAGGCGGGGACCAGTGGCTTGAACCTGGGACCTTGTGCACTGTAGTGTGTGAGCTTAACCAGGTGCACCACCGCCTGGCCCCAATAAAATATATTTTATAAATTAAAAATAAATAAAATAATATTAAAAATCAGACAACAGTAGCTGGGGAGACAGCATACTGGTTCTGCCAAAGGCTTTCGTGCCTGAGGCTCCAGAGTTCCATGTTCAATCCCCAGCACCACCATCAGTTAAAGCTGAGCAGGGCTCTGGTGTCTCTTTGTGTGTGCTTACCTTTCTCTCTGCATCTCTCTCATAAATAAATAAATAAGGATATCAAATGACAACCAGACTTGGCAAAGTTAGCCTTTGGAATTACAGACTCTCGAGAGAGTTAGCAAACACTTGTCCGCTAAGAGAACTTTTTACCAGGGTGTGGAGCCAGTTCTGAACAGGAATCTGTGCCCAGAAGGCCAGAAGGGCAGCCTCTTGTTTGAATGAACTGGTTTTCAGGAATGAGCAGGGCACACAAAGACAGGCTGAATGATTCATAGGTGGTCCGTCCTCAGCAGGAACTTTCTAGAACTGATGGTGACAAGCGAGGACAAGTGGTTCAGTCTTGGGTCCCCAGGGTCCAACCTCTCTGCTCTCAATGGGGTCCCAGCACCCCAACCCCCCACCCTGGAGGCCTGGCTCTTCCCCGAACTCTGTGTGTTTAACTCTCCTTCTCTTTCTGAATCGAGTGTTTTTTTGTTTGCTTTTATTTTATTTATTTATTTATTTACTCATTGGGGTTTTACCACCCTGGGCAACTTTTTTTTTTTGGGAGAGACAGAGAGAAGTTATTTATTATTTAAATTGATTTATTTGTATTTTATTATTTGGCGGGAGCAAAGTCAAGCCTGCTGTATGGCACAGCCCCAACAGTCTAGGGCTAACTGCAAAGCGGGGAGTCCTGGACTAAAACGAAGCTATTTCCCCTTATATTGATAACTTGAAGACTTATTGGCTATTGAAAATACACAAATATTACCTGAGGACAATGGCAAAGGCAAGTCAGGCCTGCTGTATGGCACAGCCCCAGAGGGCTAGGGCTAACTGCAAAGCGGGGAGTCTCGGACTAAACTGAAGCTATTTTACTTACATTGATACTTTAAAGACCTATTGGCTATATTGGATATGCACAAACAATACCCGTGGACAATAAAAGGAGATCCCTGGGGGAAGTACATTGTGACAACAATTAATGGCGGTGAGTGTGACAAGACTAAAATGGCCTAGGAACAGAAGCTGCTGTACCCATTGAAAGGCTTTCAGAGAAGGAGCTACTTATCTCCACTACAACTTCTCAGTCAGCTGGACTCAGACCAAAAGCCAGAATTATGGGTGGCTTATAGTGTGAGTGACAGACTGTGGTCTTCATTTGGTTATAAAAGCCTCTATTGCTGACCCTCACCCATAAACACCCTGCTTCCACTTCCTGACATCCATGATGAATATTAGCTTGTGTAGTTAAAGAGCTAATGTTAGGATATATGGGTAAGTAAGTAAGTAAACTTTCATTAGTTAAAAGTTAGTGAACTTTCATATATGCAAAGGTTAACCAGAAGAGAGCCCCCCCCCATGGTGTGGTGCTTACTTTACAGCAGAAGATTTCTTTAGGTGGACAGATTGCTATAATCTAGTTAGGCCCATCCAAGAATGGGTTAAGAAGAGCTACTAGATTTTGCTCCAGAGGAAAGTGTTTATTCACACAGAAGGTCAGAACAGGGAGATGGTCAAAACACAGAGGGAACTTCCAAGGGAAAATTTAGAAAACCCCTGACCCAGGAAACTTTCATGGGGAGATTTAGGCTACCCCAGACCCAGGGAACTTTCAAGGGGAGATCAAGATGCCCCAGACCTAGGGAACTTTCTAAGTATAACATACCTATAATAACAATAATGTTGTCTGAGGTTATTCTTGATGTTAATGCAAACAATTATACATGATGTCATCTGTATAGTCTTACATAATGTCAACTAGATTCAGGCAAAAAGTGTTTAAATAATAAACCTCTGCAGAGAAATGACAGAGACGCCTCTCTCCTGCGCCTGAAACAGCTGGTGTGTCTCTCGCTTCTTCATTCATCTTGCCGACCCCCCTTTCCTTCAGGAACCCTGAATTACTTTCGCTGGGGCTGGCTCCCAACAATTATTATTACTTTAAAAATTTTTTTTTGAAATATTTGTTTATTTATTCCCTTTTGTTGCCCTTTTTTATTGTTGTAGTTATTATTGTTGTGTCGTTGTTGGATAGGACAGAGAGAAATGGAGAGAGGAGGGGAAAACAGAGAGGGGGAGAGAAAGATAGACACCTGCAGACCTGCTTCACGAACCAGGATCCTTACTCCGGTCCTTGCGTTTTGTGCCACCTGCGCTTAACTCACTGTGCTACTGCCCCTCTCCCTATTATTACTTTTTAAATTTTATTTCTACCAGAGCACTGTTCAGCTTTGATTTATGGTGGTTCTGGGGAATTGAACCTGTGACTTCAGAGCCTCAGGCATGAGAATGTTTGCATAACCACTATGCTGTCTCCCCCACTCTCTGGTAAGGGTCCAGCAAGAATTGAGTCATTTTTGTTGAGAAACGTGGTGAGACAGTGAGATCTTTCTGATATAGGCAGAGCTCTCATGCAAGGACAGAAACACTCACAACCCCTTGGCTTCTGGTAATGATTAATTCCTTCTTAGTCAACCAACGAAACATTCGTTTTCTACTTCCACAGCTAAAAATAGCAAGCCCGACCTTCACAGTTTGGGATTTCCCCAAACCCTGGTTGTATATTTAACTAATCAATGAGCTTTTCCATTCAAGTCTGAGGTGGAGAATGAGTTACACAAGCCCAGTGCCTCGAATAAAAGGAAAATGCATGGTAATAATCTTGAGCCTATTTTTTCACTGGAAAAAGAGGGGTTGGGATCTCACCAATGTGTCCTAAAGCCCCGCCTCCCCAAAGCTCTACCCCACCAGCAAAAGATAGAAACAGGTTGGGGGTATGGATCCAAATGCCAACATCTGTGTTCACAGTGTCTGTGTGCAAAAGCAATTACAGAAGCCAGACCTTCCACCTTCTGCACCCCATGAAGATCTTTGGTCCAAACTCCCAGAGGGACAAAGAATAGGGAAGCTTCCAGTGGAGAGGATGGGACATGGAACTCTGGTGGTGGGAACTGTATGGAATTGTACCCCTCTTATCCCACAATCGGTCATTATTAAATCACTAATTATAATAATAATAAGTTGAAAAATAAGAAAACACAAAGCAGAACTTGGACTGGAGTTGGGGTATTGCACCAAAGTAAAAGACTCTGGGTGGGATAGGGTGGGGTGAGGGTTCAGGTCCTGGAACATGATGACAGGGGAGGACCTAGTGGGGGTTGTATTGTTATGTGGAAGACTGAGAAATGTTACACATGTACAAACTACCGTGTAAACCATTAATCCCTCCAATAAATAAAGAAAAAGAGAGAGAGAGAGAGAGACGGGTTGGGTTGGAGAGATAGCTTACTTGAATAGCATTTTGCTTTGTCATGTATGCCAGCTGGGCCTGACCACAGTGAGAGGTGCTTTGGTGCTGTGTTCTCTCTTTCTCTCTCAAAACAGACAGACAGACAGACAGACAGTCAAAAATAGATCCTCATAAATGTTTCAAATACCTTCAAGACCACACAGGGAGTACAGTGAGTGTCACACTGGTTCACTTCCTTGCAGTAAACCTACAGTAATGAAATGCTGCAGGGCAGGGGATTCGGTGCAGCACACCAGAATTCCAGGCTTAAGGCTCCAGGGACCAAAGGTTCAATGCCCGGCACCAGTTTGCCAGAGCTGAGCAGTGTTCTGGTCTCTTCTCTCTCTCCCCCCATAAGATAAAATAAAGAACTTAAAAAAAAATAAAGAACTTAGAGAGTCGGGCGGTAGCATATATGTTAAGCACACATGGCGCAAAGTGCAACAACTGGCATAAGGATCCCGGTTCAAGCCCCCGCCTCCCACCTGCAGGGGCGTCCCTTCACAGGCAGTGAAGCAGGCCTCAGGTATTTATTTTTCTCTCCTCCTCTCTGTCTCCCCTCCTCTCTCCATTTCTCTCTGTCCTATCCAACTATGATGGCATCAATAACAATAACAATAACTACAACAATAAAACAAGGGCAACAAAAGGGAATAAATAAAAATTTTTTTTTTTAAATAAAGAACTTAAACCAAAAAAAGAAAAATAAGCAGGGCTGGGGTGACAGCATCATGATTCTGCAAAAGACTTTCATGCCTGAGGCCCCAGGTTCAATCCCCAGCCCTATTATAAACCAGAGGAGCAGTGCTCTGGTATTTCTCTGCGTAGCTCTCTCTAAAATAAAATAAGAAAATATTAAAAGAGAGTTTGAGGAAAGACAACATAGGGAGATTTTCTTTTCTGCTTTGAGTTTCTCTTTCCGTTCTTTTTTTTTTTTTCTTTATTGGGGGATTAATGTTTTACATTCAACAGTAAATACAATAGCTTGCATGTAGCATTTCTCAGTTTTCCACATAACAATACAACCCCCACTAGGTCCTCTGTCATCCTTTTCAGACCTGTATTCTCCCCCCACCCACCCCAGAGTCTTTTACTTGGGTGCAATACACCAACTCCAGGTCAGGTTCTACTTGTGTTTTCTCTTCTGATCTTGTTTTTCAACTTCTGCCTGAGAGTGAGATCATCCCATATTCATCCTTCTGTTTCTGACTTATTTCACTTAACATGATTTTTTAAAATTCATTTATTCCCTTTTGTTGCCCTTGTTGTTTTACTGTTGTAGTTATTGTTGTTGTTATTGATGTCATCGTTGTATGGGACAGAAAGAAATGGAGAGGAGGGAGTTGGGCGGTAGCTCAGCGGGTAGCATACATGGCATGAAGCGCAAGGACCAGCGTAAGGATCCCAGTTTGAGCCCCCGGCTCCCCACCTGCAGAGGAGTCGCTTCACAGGTGGTGAAGCAAGTCTGCAGGTGTCTGTCTTTCTCTCCCCCTCTCTGTCTTCTCCTCCTCTCTCCATTTTTCTCTGTCCTATCTAACAACGATAACATCAATAACAACAATAATAAATACAATAACAATAAAAATAGCAAGGGCAACAAAAGGGAAAATAAATAAATATTTAAAAAAAAAACTTAAAAAAAAGAAATGGAGAGAGGAAGGGAAGACCAGGTGGGGGGAGAAAGACAGACACCTGCAGACCTGCTTCACCGCTTGTGAAGCGACCCCCCCTGTGGTGGGGTTTAACATGATTTCTTCAAGCTCCATCCAAGATCGGCTAAAAACGGTGAAGTCACCATTTTTTACAGCTGAGTAGTATTCCATTGTGTATATAGACCACAACTTGCTCAGCCACTCATCTGTTGTTGGACACCTGGGTTGCTTCCAGGTTTTGGCTATTACACATTGTGCTGCCAAGAACATATGTGTACACAGATCTTTTTGGATGGATGTGTTGGGTTCCTTAGGATATATCCCCAGGAGGGGAATTGCAGGATCATAGGGTAGGTCCATTTATAGCCTTCTGAGAGTTCTCCAGACTGTTCTCCACAGAGGTTGGACCAATTTACATTCCCACCAGCAGTGCAGGAGGGTTCCTTTGACCCCACACCCTCTCCAGCATTTGCTGCTGTTACCTTTTCTGATGTATGGAGGTCTTTCATTAAAAAAAAAATAAAGAAAGAAAATACACAGATCGATCTTTATCTTTTTTTGTTTGCTTGCTTTAGATAAATCTTTATCTTCAGATACTCCAGAGTCTTCTGTGCCTCTATATAGAGAGGGCTTCCTGTGAAACAGAGAGAGGGGAGTATGCATGCCACCCCTGATCCAACCAGAAGCCCCCAGCTGGCAAGTCCTGTGCTCTCCCTGCTGAGCTATCTCCCCGGGCTGCTCCAAACCTCTCTGTATACTGAAAACCCCAAATTTAAATCCAATGCCCCCCTTCTCCAGCAGCGAGGAATTTGCCTTCCTTTCCTCTTCATTTACTTCTCTTCTCTGTCTCATTCCCCCGTATTAGCCCTAGCTTTTATTTAATTATTTATTTATTCATTCATTTATTTATTTACTTATAAAATGGAAATACTGACAAGACCATAGGATAAGAGGGGTACAATTCCCACCACCAGGTCTCCATATCCCATCCCTCCCCTTGCAAGCTAACTCTTCTTCTAAAAAAAACTTTAGGGGCCTGGTGGTGGCATGCCTGTTTGGGTGCAGATGTTACAATATGCAAGGACCCAGGTTCAATCCCCAGTTCCTACCTGCAGCAAGGAAGCTTCACAAGTGGTGAAGCAGGTCTGCAGGTGTCTCTCTGTCTCTCTCCCTGTCTCCCCCTTTCCTCTCAATTTCCATCTTAACCCAATAAATACATAAAGATTTTTAAGAAGTTTCTTTCTTTAAAAAAATATTTTGTTTATCTGTTAATGAAATAGGAGGCGAGAGAAAGAGAACCAGACATCACTCTAGGCCATGTGATGTCAGGGATTGAACTCAGGACCTCAGGCTTGACAGCCCAGCACTTTTATCCACTGCACCACTTCTTGGACCGTGTGTGTGTGTGTGTGTGTGTGTGTGTGTGTGAGAGAGAGAGAGAGAGAGAGAGACCCCAGAGTGTTGCTCAGCTCTGCCTTAAGGTAATGCTGAGGACTGAACCTAGGGGGACCTCAGAGCCTCAGACAGGAAAGTTTTATTTTTCCGCAGAACTACTAATTTATTGTTATTATTTTGCATGACCATTATGCTATTCTCCAGCCCCTCCCCCGGGTGTGGAGCAGTACCCCAGGAGATTCTCATTTCACTCCATCAAGGTCCCAACACCCCAGTCTGTTATAGCTACTACCTCCCCACACTCAGAAAAAAAACCAGATCTTGCCTGCTGTACCCCAGGGCTCTAGGGCAAGGGAAGGAAAGGAATAAGGCTGGGGGTGGAGAAACAGCTCACTTTGGACTGCGGCTGCTTCGCCATGTGCATGACGCGGGTTCAAGCCCAACCCCCACTGCACTGAAGGAAGGAGCCTTGGTCCTGTGGTCTCTCACTCTCTCTTTTCACCAAAAGAGAAGAAGAAAGAGAGGGAGGGAGGGAGGACAGGACGAAGGCAGGCAGGCAAAGAAAATAAAGAGAAGGGGGCCTGGCGTTAGCGCAGCGGGTTAAGCGCACATGGCGCAAAGCGCAGGGACTGGCATAAAAATCCAGGTTCGGGCCGGGTCTCCACCTGCAGGGGAGTCACTTCACAGGCGGTGAAGCAGGTCTGCAGGTGTCTGTCTTTCTCTCCCCCTCTCTGTCTTCCCCTCCTCTCTCCATTTCTCTCTGTCCAATCCAACAATGACAACAATAATAGTACCTACAACATAGATGGACATGGGCAAAAAAAAAAAAAGGGGGGGGGAATGGCCTCCAGGAGCAGTGGATTTGTGGTGCAGGCACCGAGCCCCAGCAATAACCCTGGGGGCAAAAATAAATAAATAAAGAGAAAAACAGTGGTGGTGCACTTGGTTGAGCTCACACATTTCCCCGCACAAGGACCCAGGTTCAAGCCCCAGGGCCCCACTTGCAGGGAGGAAGCTTCACAAGTGGTAAAACAGTGCTGCAGGTGTGTCTCTTTCTTTCTCCTTCTCTATCTCTCTCTCCCTCAATTTATCTCTGTCTTATCAAATTAAAAATAAATAATTATGGGGTTGGGAAGACAGTATAATGCTTCTGCAAACCAGCTCTCATGCCTGAGGCTCTGAGGTCCTAGGTTCAGGTTCAGTCTCACCACCACCATTGACCAGAGCTGAGCAATGCTTTGGCGTCTCTCTGTGTCTTTCTCTCTGTATCTTTCATGAATATAAAATAAATGAAATGTTTAAATAAGTAAGTAAATGTTTAAAAATGAAGGAAGAAAGGAAGAAAGAGAGAAAGAAAGAAAGAAAGAAAGAAAGAAAGAAAGAAAGAAAGAAAGAAAAAAGGAGACGGGAGCTTTACCCCATGTCACACACTGCAGGTGCCCGGGTGTTTTATCTTCTGGCCCTGTCTTTGAGTCAGGGTTCAAAGGCTTTCCCCACACCCAGGCAGGCAGGCACTTCCCTCTCTGACTCTTTAGCTCAATCAGAACCCACAGCGCCAGGTGGAGTTTACTCAGGCACCTCCTGCTCCCCAGCCCTTCCTCTCTGCGGTCCCTGAGTTTACCTTGTTCCCCTTCCAGGAAGGTCTGCATCCGGTTTCCACCACAATGACAATGGATCCCTGTGTTAGCAGAGTCCCGGGAACCGCATGGCAGGTGACTCCAACACCAGACTCACAAGAAAAATAAATTCTGAACTGGCCAGAAAGTGTAGTGGTTCTGCAAAAAGACTCATGTTTGAGGCTCTGAGGTCCCAGGTTCAATCCCCAACACCATCATATGCCAGAGCTGAGCAGGGCTCTGGTTTACAAGGAGAGAAAGAGAGAGAAAGAGAGAGAGAGAGAGAGAAGAGTGCATGGGTATACAAAGAGACTGTCATGCCTGCAGCTCCAAAGACTCACCATAAGCCAGAGCGGAACAGGCCACACACACACACACACACACACACACACACACACACCTGAGCCAGGGAAATAATTCAACTTGTTAGAGCACAGTGTTAATATGCCTTGAGACCCCCCAAGTCCCCAGGTTCAATCCCTGGCACCATCATAAACCAGAAGTGAGCGGTGTTTTGCAAGGCTTGCAAGTGTTTTGCACAGTCGTTATGCTTTTTCCCCAGCCCCTAATAAACCTACAAGGGGAGGGGGGCGGAGGCGGCACACTTGGCTGAGAACACACATTACAGAATGTAAGCACCAGGGTCAGGCCGCTGTCCCCACCTGGAGAGGGGGGAAGCTGCATAAGTGATGCAGCAGGGTGCAGGTGTCTCTAACTTCCCCTTCCCAGTCAACTTCTCTCTGTCTCTATGCAAAATAAACTATATATATATATATATATATATATATATTTATTTATTTATTTATTATATTTATTTATTTTTAAATATTTATTTATTTATTTTTATATTTATTTATATTTATTTATTCCCTTTTGTTGCCCTTATTATTTTATTGTTGTAGTTGTTGTTGGATAGGACAGAGAGAAATAGAGAGAGGAGGGGGAGACAGAGACGGGGAGAGAAAGACAGACATCTGCAGACCTGCTTCACTGCCTGTGAAGCAACAACCCTGCAGGTGGGGAGCCTGGGCTCGAACCTGGATGCTTATGCCGGTCCTTGGGCTTTGCGCCACGTGCACTTAACCCATTGCGCTACCGCCCGACTCCCATAAAATATATATTTTTAAACTTTTTTTTGTTGTCACTGGGGATTCACTACTCCAACCTGACTTTTTCCTGATATAAAGACATAAATAGAAAGATACACACAGAGAGAGAGGGAGAGAGAAACAGTACAGCACTGAAGTTTCCCCCAGAGGTGACCAGGCTTGACCCCGGCTTGCATGCACACACACACACACACACACGCATGCATGCATGCACACACACACACGTGCAAGCTATCTTGCTGGTCCAGGGCAAACCTCTCAGGTTTGTTTCTCTGTAAGGAGACATCATGCAGGTACCTGTGATAAAGACTGTGCAGGAGGCCTTGAGTATGTGAGTCAGACACACAGCCAGCTGCCCAGTCTCCCAGGCCGCTGTAATAAACCTTTGTTTTTTAGGGAGCTGGGCAGTGGCACATCTGGTTAAGCATACACAGTACTATGCGCACCTATGTGCAAGGACCTGAGTTCAACTCCCGCTCCCCACCTGCAGGGAGAATGAATGCTTCACCAACAAAGAAGCAGGTCTGCAAGTGTCTCTCTGTCTCTCTCCCTCTCTATCTCACCCTCCCTTTCAAATTCTCTCTGTTGTATCAAATAAAATGGAAGGGGAGGGGAAAAAAAGGAAAAAATTGCCAACAAGAGCAGTGGATTTGTAGTGCAGGCACCAAGCCCCAGCGATGACCCTGGAGGGGGAAACAATGCAGACTGAGGGGCTGGGGCAATTACATAGTGGTTGTGCAAAAATGTATTCATACCTGAGGTTCTAAGGCCTGACCCCGCTGCACAGAAGGAAGTTTTGATCATATTCTCTTTCCCTCTCTCTCTCTCTCTCTCTCTCCCCTCTCTCTCTCCCTCCCTCTCCCTCCCCCTCTCTCCCTCTCTCTCCCTCTCTCCCCTCTCTCCCTCCCTCTCTCTCCCTCTCTCTCCCTCTCTCTCCCTCCCTCTCTCCCTCTCTCTTTCCCTCTCTCTCCCTCCCTCTCTCCCTCTCTCTTTCCCTCTCTCTCCCTCCCTCTCTCCCTCTCTCTCTCCCTCCCTCCCTCTCTCCCTCTCTCTCTCCCTCTCCCTCTCTCTCTCCCCTTCTCTCTCTCCCTCTCACTCCTTCTCTCTCCCTCTCTCCTTCTCTCTCTCCTTCCCTCTCTCTCCCCCCTCTCTCCCTCTTTCTCCCTCTCTCTCTCTCCCTCTCTCTCTCCCTCTCTCCCTCTCTTTCTCCCCTCTCTCCCTCTCTTTCTCCCCTCTCCCTCTCTCTCTCTTCTTCTCTCTCTCCCTCTCTCCCTCTCTTTCTCCCCTCTCTCCCTCTCTCACTCTCTCCCTCTCTTTCTCCCCTCTCCCTCTCTCTCTCCCTCTCTCTCTCCCTCTCTCACTCTCTCCCTCTTTCTCCCCTCTCTCTCTCTCACTCTCTCATTCTCTCCCTCTCTCTCTCTTTCTCTTTCCCTTTCTCCCTCTCCCTGTCCGTCTCTCCCTGTCTCTGCCTCTTTCTCTCTCTATCTAAGAAATAAACAAACAGGGACCCCGCAGCTGCACATTGGGTCGCACACACCTATTAGCATGTACAGTTACCTGGGTTCAGCCCCTGGTCCCCACCTGCAGGGAAAGCTTCACGAGTGCAGAAGCAGAGCTGCAGGTGTCTCTCTGTCCCTCTCCCTCTCTATCTGCCCCTCCCTCTCACTTTCTGTCTGTTGTATCAAGGTAGAACAACGAACAAACAACGAGCTAGGGAAACATTTCGCTCACCTGCCAGAGTTCCAGGCTTGCGTGTCTGGGGCTTCTGGTTCAGTCCCTGATACTGTGTGTACTGGAGGAATATTCTGGCATTCTGGCTTCTGTCTTGCCCTATGTCTCATATGTAAGCAATAAAAAGAAAAAAATAAACTAAAATATACCCCAAAACAAACAAAAGCCATGTAGCAGGGCAGCCTAGGCGGGCATGCAGCGGTTAGAACCAGCAGCTTGTAAAGTGATGTGCTGAGTTTGACCAGGGGGACCGAGTGTACCAGAACGTCGCTCTGTCCTTCTCTCTGACACGGTCGCAGAAACAAATAAGGGGTAGAAAGCACAGTGCTTCTGCACAGAGACTCTCCTGCCTGAGCCTCCAGTCTCAGGATTAATTTCCTGCACCACCATAAACCAGAGCTGAGCAGTGCTCTAGAAATAAACAAACAAGGAGTCAGTAGTGCAGCGGGTTAAGCACATGTGGCACAAAGCGCAAGGACCGGTGTAAGAATCTCAGTTCGAGCCCCCGGTTCCCCACCTGCAGGGGAGTCGCTTCACAGGCGGTGAAGCAGGTCTGCAGGTGTCTGTCTTTCTCTCCCCCTCTCTGTCTTCTCCTCCTCTCTCCATTTCTCTCTGTCTTATCTAACAACAACGACAACAATAAAAACAACAAGGGCAACAAAAGGGAAAATAAATAAATAAAATTAATAAAAAAAAGAAATAAATATTTTTAAAAAACCATTCGATGGAAAGATGCCATGAAATTAATCAAAATGGAGGGATGGGAAAACAGCACAGTGGTTCTGCAAAAGACTTTCATGCCTGAGGCTCTGAGGTCCCAGGTTCAATCCCTAGCACCACCATAAACCAGAACTGAGCAGAGCTGTGGTCTCTCTCTCTCTCTGTATCTTTCTTATCAAAATAAAATAAATAAAATATTTTCATAATAAAAGAGGAACTAATCAAAGTGATAAGATGTCTGATGGGCCCACCTGTAGGGAGAGGACACTTCAGGAGGGTTAGAGCAGGTCTCTCTCTCTCTCTCCTAGAGCACTGCTCAACTCTGGCTTATGGCGACTCAGGGGATTGAAGCTGGCACCTCAGAGTCTCAGGCATGAGAGTCTTTTTGCAGAACCATTATGCTGTCCCCCTCCCACTCTCCTATCTCTCATTCTTTCTAAAATAAAATTTAAAAAAGACTGGGAATAGTAGAGGCAGGTACAGAGCCCCAGCCACAGTTAGTCAGTCTCCAAAACTAACTAACTCTCTCTCCTCTTTCTCCCTTTTTTAATTTATTTTTTTAAATTTATTTTAGGAAAACAGTTGAGCAGAGACAGCACGGGACTTACATACCTGAGACTCCAATTTTAATCCTTTGCCCTCACCTGTGCCAGAGCTGAGCCGTGTTCTGTTTTCTCGCCCAAATTACAGAAATATATATATATGGGGAGTCGGGCGGTAGCGCAGCGGGCTAAGCGCAGGTGGCACAAAGCACAAGGACCGGCATAAGGCTCCTGGTTCGAGCCCCCGGCTCCCTACCTGCAGGGGAGTCGCTTCCCAGGCGGTGAAGCAGGTCTGCAGGTGTCTGTCTTTCTCTCCTCCTCTCTGTCTCCCCCTCCTCTCTCCATTTCTCTCTGTCCTATCCAACAACGACGACATCAATAACAACAACAATAATAACTACAACAACAAGAGCAACAAAAGGGAAAAAAATAAATAAATAATTAAAAAGGAAATATATATCTGGGCAGTGACATATATATCATATATATATATATAGTGCATTCAGTTAAGAGGACATAGCACTAAGCACAAGGACCTACACATAGATCTGGTTTCCAGCCTCCAGCTCCCCACCTGCAGGGGGAAACTTCACAGGCGGTGAAGCAGGTCTGCAGGTGTCTAGCTTTCTCTCCCCCTCTATATCTTTCCCTCCTCTCTCCATTTCTCTCTGTCTTATAAAATAAAATGGGGGAAATGGCCGCCAGAAGCAGTGGATCCATAGTGCTATCATCAAGCCCCAGATATCTCTGGAGAGAGGGAAAAAAAAAAGAATAAATATATATTGTTTTCCTTTTCACAGAGTGAGAGTCTCCCACACCTGCAATTTCACTACCACTCTGGTCTCTTGTGTGTTCAGGTAGAGAGACACAGAGACAGAGAGGTAGAAACACCACAGTGCCAGCCCTTCCCCGCCCGTGCAGTACCTGGGTGAGCTGTAAAGTGATAACAGCAGCAGTCATCATAGGAAATAAAACTGTCACTAGCAATGACAAGATGCCGCAGTCCACGAGGTACCCCATCACAGCAGCACGGGGTCACTACCTGGCTGAGTGAGTAACTGGGCCCGCAGCCAAGCCAGTCGGACACATCACACCACCTCCAAGTGGCCAAGGTCAAAGTCACTGAGTTTTAATCCTGACGACATCACCGTCCGGGCTCAAGGTCGAGAGAAGGATACGGAGAGTGGACCGCTCTCCAAACCTTGTGACCGCAGCCTAGTCACAGTGACAGCTTTCGCTATCTCGGTGTCTCTCCTCTCTATCTTTCCCTTCCCTCTGGACCCTCTCTATCTCTAGCCGATAAATCGCACACACCCCATCTGAAGGGCATTCTGGAGAACGCTGAAGAGACCCCTGTCAACACCTGCCGGAGGAAGATCTTTTCGCACATCTGTTACGCTGTCTCTCCAGCCACTGTTTATCTATTTTGATGAGAGAGATAGCGGTCAACTCTGCCTTATAGTGGTGCTGGGGCTTGAACCTGGGACCCTAAGCCTCAAGCAGGAGAGTCTTTCTTGTCTCCTCTTACATATTCTTTAAATTTTTTTTTTAATTTAGTTATTTACGTATTTGTTTGTTTGTGCATTAGGTAGAGACACAGAGATAGGGAAGGGAGAGAAAGAGCCAGAGAGACACCTGCCGTCCAGCTTTGCCACTCGTGAAGCTTCCCCCTGAAAGTGGGGCTGGGGGCTTGAACCTGGATCCTTGTGCATGGTAACATGTGTGCTCTCCTGCGTGCACGATCACCTGGTCCCTATGTTCTTTTTAAAGATTTATTTATGGGAAGGGGATCTGGAGATAGCACACCAGGTAAAGCACATATAGTAACGCAAAGAACTGAGCAGGGATCCTTGTTCAAGACCCCGGATCCCCACCTGCAGTTGGGGGGGGGTCACTTCACAGGCAGTGAAGCAGGTCTGCAGGTGTCTGTCTTTCTCTCTCCCTCTCTGTCTTCCCCTCCTCTCTCCATTTCTCTCTATCTTATCCAATAACAGCAGCAGCAAAAGCAACAGTGGGGAAAAAAGAGAGAGAGATGGCTACCAGGAGCAGTGGATTCGTGGTGAAGACACCAAGCCCCAGTGATAACCCTGGAGACAAAAAAAAAAAAAGGTTTATCTGTTAAGTGAGGGGAGATAGCATCATGGTTATGCAAAGAAACTCTCATGTCTGATTAGTGGTCTGGATTTTTTTTAATATTTATTTTATTTATTCCCTTTTGTTGCCCTTGTTTTATTGTTGTAGCTATTATTGTTGTTGTCGTTGTTGGATAGGACAGAGAGAAATGGAGGGAGGAGGGGAAGACAGAGAGGAGGAGAGAAAGACAGACACCTGCAGACCTGCTTCACCGCCTGTGAAGCGACTCCCCTGCAGGTGGGGAGCCGGGGTTCGAACCGGGATCCTTATGCCAGTCCTTGTGCTTTGCGCCACCTGCGCTTAACCCGCTGCACCACCGCCCAACTCCTTTTTTTTTCTTTTTTTTTACCAGAGCACTGCTCAGCTCTGGTTTATGGTGGTGCAGGGGATTGAACCTGGGACTTTGGAGCCTCAGGCATGGGAATCTGTTTGCATAACCGTTATGCTATCTACCCCTGCCCCTGGAAAAAAAATTTTATCAGTGATAAAGAGGAAAGAGCAAGAAAGTGTGTGTGTGTGTGTGAGAGAGAGAGAGAGAACAGAGCATCATTCTGACATATGTGAGGCTGGGATCAAACTCAGGACCTCGTGCTTGAGAGCCCAGCACTCTAACCGCAGCACCACCTCTAGCGTGAGTAGGGCACAGAACTTGCAAGCCTGAATCCTTGGGCAGGCTTGAGTCTGGGCTCACCTCTGCTGGAGCTTTGCTCTGCTACTTTCCACCCTCTTTCTTTCATGAAAAAAAAAAAATGTGTGAGAGGTGGGGAGAAATTTGCAAATAGATTCTCAGGCCTGAATCTCCAAGGTCCTAGGTTCAATCCCTAGGAACACCATCAGCAAGAGCTGAGCAGTGCTCTGGTAAAACACATATATGTTTGTATATATTTTATCAGATATAAATAAATAAATAAGATAATGTATGAGGGAACCAGGGGGTGGGACATCAGTTTGAATGCACACATCACCATGAGCAAGGGCTCGGGTTCAAGCCCCGGCTCCCCCACCTGCAGGGGGGAAGCTTCAGCAGCAGTGAAGCAGGTCTGCAGGTGTCTCTCGTCTCCCCCTCTCTATCTTTCCCTTCCGTCTCCACTTCTCTCTGTCTGTAGCCCATAGATAATAGTATACACATACACATATAGTACGAGGCAGAGACAACCAGAGCACAGCGCCCGCACACGCAATGCTGGGGATCAAGCCTGGGACCTCAGCCTTGCAAGTCCTGCGCTCCACCCCCTGAGCTGCCCTCCCCTGCTCCACGGCATCTGGACGGGCTCCAGAGTTCATGTTAAGGAGGTGACTGACCTTTGGCCCAGACTGGAGGTTGGTGACCGGTTGCCTGGGGAACCAACCTTGTGATGAGGTTGTGTGCACACCCTGGGGGCGGGACTGAGCAGGAGCACGAGTCTGTCGCCAACTGTCAGCGAGTCACGGGGGTGGGGGTGACCCCTGTGTCATCTCATCTCTGCCAGACCCCAAAGCGGGATGCGAAGGTGGACTGTCGACTTAGGAGAGTGAGCCGGAGGCAGAGCACCACGGGCATGTGCAGGGCTGGGCGAACTCAGCAAGGCCTGTGCTGTCACAGCGCCACCGAGTGACCAAGTTAATTAATTGACTTTTTTCTTTAAAAAAAAAAATTAGTTATTTCTTGGATACAGACAAAGCAAAATCTAGAGAGAAGGGGAGATAGAGTTACAGATGGAGGGAGTCGGGCGGTAACGCAGAGGGTTAAGCGCAGGTGGCGTAAAGCACAAGGACCGGCAGTCAGAAGGATCCCGGTTCGAGCCCCGGCTCCCCACCTGCAGGGGAGTCGCTTCACAGGCGGTGAAGCAGGTCTGCAGGTGTCTGTCTTTCTCTCCCTCTCTCTGTCTTCCCCTCCTCTCTCCATGTCTTTCTGTCCTATCCAACAACAACATCAATAACAACAACAGTAATAACTACAACAATAAAACAACAAGGGCAACAAAAGAGAATAAATAAATAAATATTTAAAATAATACTAAAAGAGATAGAGAGGGAGAGACACTTGCAGCCCTGCTTCACCACTCATGAAGCTTTCCCCCTGCATCCGGGGACCTGGGGCTTGAACCTGGGTCTTTGCACATGGTGATGTGTGAGCTCCACAAGGTGAGCCAGTACCTGCCCCTGGCTAGTCTATTATTTTTAAAGACTGTATACTCATTTAATTTTTTGATGGGAGAGAGATAAAGACCAAAGCACTGCTCAGCTCTGGCAGATGGTGGTGCTGAGGATTGAACCTGGGACCTCAGAGCCTCAGACATGAGAGTCTCTGCAGAACCACTATATTATACTATCGCCACTGCCCCTGTTTAAGTTTCAGAGCGTTGAGTCTGTGTGATGCCAAGGCTGGTAAGCTTCCCTGGGCTAGTTCCTTATTTATTTATTTACTCATTTAATTTATTAAATGAGCAGCCTGGATAAGTAGCTCATCTGTGTCTCCCTGCCAGTGCAGCGCAGATTCCAATGCCGCCACCAGTGGGAGCTCCAGCACAGTGGTGTCTGACTGGGAGCAGTGAAATCCCACTGGCTCTGGATCCTACTCTGCAATTCAAATTAAACCAGGGGAAAAAGGAGAAGAATAGGGATGGGGATGGGATGGGGCTGGGGATGGGGCTGGGGCTGGGGCTGGGGCTGGGGCTGGGGCTGGGGCTGGGATGGGGCTGGGACTGGGATGGGGATGGGGCTGGGGCTGGGGCTGGGGCTGGGGCTGGGCTGGGGCTGGGGATGGGGCTGGGATGGGGATTAGGCTGGGGCTGGGATGGGGCTGGGGCTGGGGCTGGGGCTGGGGCTGGGGCTGGGGCTGGGGCTGGGATGGGGCTGGGGCTGGGGCTGGGTCTGGGATGGGGCTGGGGCTGGGGCTGGGGCTGGGTCGGGGATGGGGCTTGGGCTGGGATGGGGATGGGATGGGATGGGGCTGGGGCTGGGGCTGGGTCTGGGATGGGGCTGGGGCTGGGGCTGGGGCTGGGGCTGGGGCTGGGGCTGGGTCGGGGATGGGGCTTGGGCTGGGATGGGGATGGGGCTGGGGCTGGGATGGGGCTGGAGCTGGGGCTGGGGCTAGGATGGGGATGGGGCTGGGGCTGGGATGGGGCTGGGGCTGGGGCTGGGGCTGGGATGGGGCTGGGGCTGGGATGTGGCTGGGGCTGGGGCTGGATGGGGCTGAGGCTGGGGATGGGTATGGAGAGGAATAGGAAGAAGGAGAAGAGGAAGAAGAAGAGGAAGAGGAATAAAACGAAGAAGAAGAGGAAGAAGAGGAAGAAGGAGGTGGAGGAGAGGAAGAAGAGGAAGAGGAGGAAGAAGAAGAAGAGGAAGAATAAGGAGAAGATGAAGAAGAAGAAGAGGAAGAAAAAGAAGATTAAGAAGTGGAAGAGGAAGAAGGAGAAGAGGAGGTTGAGGAGGAAGAGGAAGAAGAGGAATAGGGAGAGTGAGAGTGAGAAGGAGAGGTAGAGGGAGAAGGAGAAGAAGAAGAAGAAGTAGAAGAAGTAGAAGAAGAAGAAGAAGAAGAAGAAGAAGAAGAAGAAGAAGAAGAAGAAGAAGAAGAAGAAGGAGAAGAATCAGCCTGAGGAAGCCACTCAGCGGTGTAGCAGGCCCTGGACTCACCCGCAGGCTCCACAGATAAAGAGACAAGCTGTAGGACAGTACAGAGGCAGTGCACCCTGCTGTATGCCTGAGCCCCTCCATCCAAGTTTTCCTTTATTTAATTTATTATCTTTGTTTATTTATGGGACAGAAACAGAGATCAGGAAGAAGGGGAGACAGAGAGGGAGGGAGACACCCGCAGCTCTGCTCCACGACTTACTTGTGAAGGTTTCTCCTTGCAGATGGGGATCCGGGGGTTCGAACCTGGGTCCTTGTGCATTGCAACATGGGCACTCAACCAGATGCACCACCGCCTGGCCTCCCTTTTGAATGAAATTATTTTATTTGGGGGGGGGGCAGGTGAAACACACCGAGTCAACCACACATAGTGCATAGCACAGGGACCCAGGTTTGAGCCCCCACACCTCAACCTGTAGTAGAGATGGTTCCCAGGCGGTGAAGCAGGTCTGCAGGTGTCTGTCTCTCTCTCCTTCTCTCTGTCTTCCCCTCCTCCCTCCATTTCTCTCTGTCTTATCCAACAACAATAACAGCAACAATAACAATGGAGAAAAGGTGGCCACCAGTAGCAGTGGATTTATTTGTAGTGCAGGCGCCCAGCACCAATGATAACCCTGGAGGCAATATATATATATATATACATACATTTATTATATATACTATATTATATAAGCATTATACAATACTATATACATATTCGGTGCCAGCACCATGAATCCACTGCTCCTGGAGTGTATTTTTCCCATTCTGTTGCCCTTGTTGTGGTTGTTATTGTCATCATTTTTATAGCTGTTGTCGTTGTTGTTGGATAGGACAGAAAGAAATGGAGAGAGGAGGAGATGACAAAGAGGAGGAGAGAAATATAGACACCTGCAGACCTGCTTCGCCGCTTGCAAAGCAATCCCTCTGCAGGTGGGGAGCTGGGGGCTTGAACCGAGATCCTTATGCTGGTCCTTGTGCTTTGTGCCACCTGTGCTATGGCCCAGCCCCTTATATATTATTTTATTATATTTATTTCCTTTTTTAAAAAAATATTTATTTATTTATTTCCTTTTGTTGCCCTTGTTGTTATATTGTTGTAGTTATTTTTGTTGTCGTCGTTGTTGGATAGGACAGAGAGAAATGGAGAGAGGAGGGGAAGACAGAGAGGAGGAGAGAAAGACAGACACCTGCAGACCTGCTTCACCGCCTGGGAAGCGACTCCCCTGCAGGTGGGGAGCCGGGGGCTCGAACCAGGATCCTTGCGCAGGTCCTTGTACTTCGCACCACGTGCGCTTAACCCGCTGCGCTCCCGCCCGACCCCCCTATCTTTATTTTCTTTTACCAGAGCACTACTCAGCTCTGATTTATGGTGCTTCTTGGGACTGAATCAGGGACTTCAAAACCTCAGACATGAAAGTCTTTTTTGCATAACTACTATGATATCTCCCCCACCCCTTTTAAATTTTTTCATTTCTTTTAATGAGAGAGTAAGATAGTGAGAGAGAGAGAAGAGAGACCAGGGGGTCAGGCAATGTCGCACCCAGTTAAGCACACAAAGTGCTAATCTCAAGGATCTGGGTTTGAGCTCTGGACTCCCCACACACAAGGTGGTTGCTTCACAGGCGGTGAAACAGGTCTGCAGGTGTCTCTCTATCTCTCTCCCTCTCTGTCTCCCCTCTTCTCTCAATTTCTTTCTGTCTTATCAAATAAAATGAAAAAAAAAATCTTTGCCAGGAGCAGTGGATTCATAGTGCTGGCATCAAGCCCCAACAGTAATCCTGGAGGCAAAAACAAACAAACAAGAGAGAGAGAGAGAGAAACCAGAGCGCTGCTCAGTTTATGGTGGTGCTGGGGATTGAACCTGGAGCCTCAGGCACGATCTGAGGTTCCCATAATGATTCTGCTATCTGCCCAGCACCCGTCTTTTCTTCTCTCCCCTCCTCTTCCATCTTCCTTTTCCCCTTCCTCTTCTTCCCCTTCTTCACTTTTTGCTTCTTCCTCTTTCACCACCACCTCCTCATCCTCTTCCCAGGTCCCTTCTGCCCTCTCCTTCTTCCTTGACTCCAGCAGATTATTTTTGTGTTTGTTTGTTTGTTTGTTTGTTGTCTTTCCAGAGCATGGCTCAGCTCTGGCTCATGGTCATGCTGGGGATTGAAACTGGGACCTTCGGTGCCACAGGCATGAAAGGCTTTTTGCATAACCACTGTGCCATCTCCCCAGCCCGAGCGATGCCAGTATTTGAACTCGTGCTTCCAAATTCAGAATTCTTCCACTGCGTCAACTCCCAGGCCACGGTCAGACCTTTCAAACCTGAATTTCACCGGTTGGTGACTTCTCGCCCCCCCTCCCCGCAGCCGCCTGCTGCGCTCCTTACCGCCCTCGGTCGGTTCCTCACGTGGCCGCCAGAGGGCGCGCGTTCCCACACAAAGTTGTTCTGCCCTGAACTGTTACTTTTTTAATTTCTTAAAACTTTTTCTGATAGATCAGATAAAAATTGAGAGCGAAGGGAATACAGAGAGGGAGAGAAAGAGGGTGCCAGGCAGTGGGACTGTGCAAGGACTGTGCAAAGATCCCACCCAGTTGGAGCCCCTGGATCCTCACATGCGAGGGGGCGGGGGTCGCTTCACAAGCGTTGAAGCAGGTCTGCAGGTGTCTGTCTTTCGCTCCCTCTCTATCTCACTCTCCTCTTATCAATTTCTCTCTGTCCTATTCAATTAAAAAAAAGAGGGGGGGAATGGCCTTCAGGCTAGCAGTCTGGGAACCAAGCCCCTGCAATAATCCTGGAGGCAAAATAATAATAATATTTTTAAATAATATATTTTAAAATATATATATTATTACAAATAATAATACATAAATAGAGGGTGGATAGAAAGACAGAGAGTCGCCTGCAGCACTGCTTCATCACTCACGATGCTTTCCCCCCATAGGTCGGGGCCCAGGGGCGTAACCCGGATCCTTGGACATGACGTGGACTTAAGCAGGTGTGCTAGCATTTGTTCCCTATTTTTTTATCTTTTCTTTTCTCTCTTAATTTTCTCTCCCTTCCTCTCTCCTTCTCTCTCTTATTTATGTATCTATTTATTTAATAGAGACAGAGAATGAGAAGGGAGAGATAGAGAGGGAGTGTGTGAGAGACAGACAGACAGACACCTGCAGCTCTGCTTCACCACTCATGAAGCTTCCCCCCTGCAGGTGGAGACGGGGGGCTTCAGCCTGGGTCCTTGCACATTGGAATGTGTGCGCTTAACCAGGTGTCAACCTCCCTTCTTCCTCCCTTCCTTTCTCCTTTTCATTCATTCATTCTTTCTTTCTACCTTTCTTTCCTCACTAGAGCACTACCTAGCTCTGGCCTACAGCAGTTCTGGGCACTGAACCCAAAAATTTGAGCGTCAAGCATGAAAGTCTTTTGAACAGCTATTATGCTGTTTCCCCAGGCCTAAGCCACTGTTTGTAAGAATGTGTCGAGGCATTCTTACAAACATACCACCATAATATTATAAGCATATCCAGGGGTTAAAATCTAGAAATGTCCTACCAAAAGCTTTCCCCTGCAGGTGGGCACCAGGGACTCGAACCCAGGTCCAGGTCTTTGTGCACTGTAACATGTGCACTCTAAGCAGATGCACCACTACCCAGCCCCTGAGTCTTCTTCTCCACCCGTTTATAAAAAATGGTTTTTAATTGCCACCAGGCTCATCCCTAGAGCTGGATGCCAACACAATAAATCTACCACTCCTGGTGGCCATGTGTCTTTTCTTTTCCTTTTCCTTGGCAAGACAGAGAAATTGAAAGATGGGGAGAGAAAGAGAGAGAGAGAGGAAGAGACACCTTTAGCCTTGCTTCACCACCTGTGATGTTCCCCCTTGCTGGTGTGGACTGGGGAATTGAATGAGGGTCCTTGCACATGGTAACACGAGCACTCAACCAGCTGCACCACCACCTGCCCCCCTTCCCATCTTTAAGACTCTCCAAACAGGGCTGGCAAGACTATCCAAATATTCAGATATTCACTGGGAGAGTAGCTACTTTGCCCTATGCATGATCCAGATTCAGGTCTGAGCCCGATCTCCAATGCACTGAAGGAAGCCTTGAGTGCCAAGGTCTCATTCACTCTTGGTCTCTGCCTGTTCCTATGCCCCCAAAAAAGGACTAGAATGACTCTGGGAACCCACCAAATCACAAGAGACCACAACTCTGCCCAGACCTCCAGCTCTACCCAGTTGAGAAACTTCTCTAAAGAACAAGGAATATCAAAGATCACCTGGGACTGCAACAAGACAAGACCAGGACTACTATGGGAGCTCACCAAGTCACCGGTGAGTGCAAACACGTGTGGCTCGTGGACAGGGAGGAGCCTGAGGAGAGACTCCTGGGGCTAAAGCCCACATCTGCTCCCAAGTGGCTGGTGACAGTCTGGCAGTTCGCCACCTCCAATTGGTTTTAACAACAAAAGACTGTTGAAGGGAGGAGAGGACTCCCCTAAGACTCACCAAATGCAACTGTGAGTCTCCAGTGATACTCCCCTCAGAGGCTGGAGCAGCAGGGGGAGGCCCTGGGCTGACATGGGGGGGGGGGTAGAGAACTGACCGGGAGACTCAGGAGAAGATCTACACCCCAGTGGCCTAGTGGTGGGGCTGTATAGTGAGAACCTTTCCACATTGTTCTCCTGATGGGAATATGGTGAATAATTGCCTTAGAACCTACAGAATATAAAAGGACTTGTTTAGAAACTCACAGGGCCCAGAAGTGCTGCCCAGCTTAGCAGAGAAGCTAAATTGAACCTGAGCTTTGGATCCTTGGGGTGTGGGAGTCTGTTTGCATAACCACTGTGCTATCTGTCCCCCACCCTGCTTTATCTCTTGGTTAGGAGTGAGTGATTAAGCTTAAAAACCTACTTATAGGTAAAAGTCCTACCATAGCCTATAGGAAAGAAAAAGAAAAAAAGAGGCTTTAATAGCCATTGTGATTCAATTCAGGGATTGTGATAACATTGAAACAAATGTTAATTTCCACAACTGTGAACTCTTTAAGTACCTTACTTAGACACAAGTCAATCCAGGCAAGAGTGATCCACGGACTGAAAAGTACTGAGAGAAGGACCTTATAACACACTATAATAACAGTTAAACCAAGGAGAAACACTGGAGAAATGAACCAGGACAAAAGTCCAGCTAAAAGACCCCCAAAGGAAGAAACACAGAAGAAAGAGTTCAACATGCAAACACTAATTGAGGAGTTAGTCACAGGAGTGAGGGAAGAAATTGAAAGCATTGTCATCAGAAATGCAGAAACAACAAATGAGCCTCTGAAAGAACTCACTATACCAAGGTAATTCGAGAGCCGAAAGCTGAAATAGTTGAGCAAAGAGCACAATTAGCTGAACAAGCTGATACAGCATCAGAACAGGGTAACAAAATAGATGAACTCCAGAAAACAATAGAGGGGAGAGAGAATAGAATAAATGAGGCTGAAAATAGAATTAGCAAGACTGAGGACAAATTAGAGACAACTAAGATCTCAAAAAGAGACTAAGAGATACTGAAAACAATAGAGACCTATGGGGTGACTTCAAAAGAAATAATATACGCATTATAGGCCTACCAGAGGAAGAAAGGGGGGGAGGGGAAGAAAGCATTTTACAGGACATAATAGATGAGAACTTCCCTAGTCTAGACAACATCAAAGGCATAAAGGTTAAAGAAGCCCAGAGGGTCCCAAACAGAATTAACCCCAACTTAAAGACACCAAAACACATCATATTTAGAATTTAAAGTAATAAGGATAAAGAAAAGATCCTGAAGGCTGCAAGAGAAAAACCAAGAGTCACTTACAAAGGAAAACCCGTAAGGTTAGCAGCAGACTTCACCACACAAACACTACAGGCCAGAAGAGAATGGCAAGATATCTATCGAGTGCTCAATGAGAAAGGCTTTCAGCCAAGACTACTGTATCCTGCTAGACTGTCATTCAGACTAGATGGAGGCATCAAAACCTTCTCAGACAAGCAACAGTTGAAGGAGTCAACTATCAGCAAGCTTTCCCTGAAAGAAGTTCTGAAAGGTCTCCTGTAAACAGTCAGACCACCATAAACATGTCATATATCAGAACACTCTAAAAATCTATAATACTGGCATCAAAATATCTTCAATCTATAATATCAATCAATGTCAAAGGCCTGAATTCACCTATTCAAAGGCACAGAGTAGGAAGATGGATCAGAAAACACAACTCAACCATATGTTGTCTGCAGCAATCCCACCTAACTCAACAAGACAAACACAGACTCGAAGGGAAAGAATGGAACACTACCATACAAGCTATTGGAAAACACACACACACATACACACACACACACACACACACACACACACACACACACACACGGGGGGGGGTGGTGCCAGGAACAGTTATGGTTATATCTGACACGGTAGACCTTAAAATAAAAATAAATAAAATTTTAAAAGATAGGGATGGACATTACTTAGTGTTCAGATGATCAATCAGTCAAGAGGACTTAATGATTATCAACATCTGTGCACCCAAGGAGAGGCCATCTAAATACATCAAACATCTACTGAAAGAGCTACAGCATACAGTCATAGTAGAGGACTTCAACACCCCACTCTCTCACCTTAACAGATCATCCAGGCAGAAAATCAATAAAGAAACAAAGGAGCTAAATGAAGAGATAGAAAAACTAGAACTATTGGACATTTTCAAAGTAAAAATGGTGATTTCACTGTTTTCAGCCCATCTTGGATGGAGCTTGAAGAAACATGTTAAGTGAAATAAGTCAGAAACAGAAGGATGAATATGGGATCATTTCATCCACGGGCAGAAGTTGAAACACAAGATCAGAAGAGAAAACACTCAGCAGAACCTGGACTGGAGTTGGTGTGTTGCACCAAAGTAAAAGACTCTGGGGTGGGTGGATGTGTGTGTGTGGGGGGGGAGAGTTC
The DNA here is from genome assembly GCF_950295315.1 of Erinaceus europaeus. Classification (NCBI taxonomy): domain Eukaryota; kingdom Metazoa; phylum Chordata; class Mammalia; order Eulipotyphla; family Erinaceidae; genus Erinaceus; species Erinaceus europaeus. The sequence goes on from NC_080163.1 coordinate 3,334,608, forward strand.
AAGCCCCGGAACAGGATGGCAGAGGACCTAGTGGGAGGTGTATTGTTGTGTGGAAAAATGATAAATGTTATGCATGTACAAACCACTGTATTTACTGTCGACTGTAAAACATTAATCCCCCAATAAATAAATAAATAAAATCTTTAAAAAAAAAAAAAACGAAGGGGGAGAAGGAAGAATAAAGTGTTCTGGGAAGTGGTGCAGTGGATAAAGCACTGGACTCGAAAGCATCAGGTCTCAAGTTTGATCGCAGAAACACACGTACCAGAGTGATATCCGGTCAGTGTGCCCGCCCCCTCGCAAATAAATAAATAAATAATGTTTTAAAAGAAAATAATAGAGACTATGCCAACACTGACCACCAGGTGACGGTAAAAGCCTCTCACAGCATTGCTGAGACCAGAGCTTGCAGGTTGGGTTTAGTTGAGATCTACCATAGGCAGACCTTCTTTTTCTCAATTTAATCTTGTTCTTCATTATTATCTTTTTAGAAAGATTTGTCAGCAATAGAACTGACGCATGGGACGCGGTCAATCAAACTTGATTAATTCCGGCACTGGAGCTAGTGCACCACCTCCCATGTGGGACTATGTCATAGCTTGGTAGAGCATAGGGGAGCTCTCCCATCCTTGGATGGAGGTCTGGATAGACACCCCGCTTGTAAGTCTCTCTCATAGAGGTGAGCCAAGAGGGAAAAAGTCTCCCAGACTAAGCTTGCCTTGTTAGTCTCTTAAGCCCACGGAGACCTCAACATTTCTCTCCACATGGCCGCCTACTTTAAGATTCACTTACTCAAAGTTCACAGAGGAGAACACACCTTATCACACACTCCTAGCAGTGCCCTTTGATGTCCTCAATTTGCTTATCTTCTCTCGATCTTGCCTTAACTGGTTCAACCCCTCTCCTCCCCTCAAACGCCTTTGGGTAATTAAATGCCTGCATCAGGAGACTAATTAATTATCTTGACCTTTATGTATCGCACCAATTCTTGTCATACCAGGCTCCTACCATAGGGGCAAGCTGACCTTTAAGAATCCTGTAATTTCTGACATATTTGAATAATGTTCTTTGTTTGGTTTTATTTTTTTTTTTATTTTAATTTATTTCTTTATTGGGGAATTAATGTTTTACATTCAACAGTAAATACAATAGTTTGTACATGCATAACATTCCCCAGTTTCTCATTTAACAATACAACCCCCACTATGTCATTCATCATCTTTCATGGACCTCTATTCTCCCCACCTACCCACCCACCCCAGAGTCTTTTACTTGGGTGCAATATGACAATTCCATTTCAGGTTCTACTTGTGTTTTCTTTTCTGATCTTGTTTTTCAACTTCTGCCTGAGAGGGAGATCATCCCATATTCATCCTTCTGTTTCTGACTTATTTCACTCAACATGATTTTTTCAAGGTCCATCCAAGATGGGCTGAAAACAGTGAAGTCACCATTTTTTACAGCTGAGTAGTATTCCATTGTGTATATATACCACCACTTGCTCAGCCACTCATCTGTTGTTGGACACCTGGGTTGCTTCCAGGTTTTGGCTATTACAAATTGTGCTGCCAAGAACATATGTGTACACAGATCTTTTTGGATGGATGTGTTGAGTTCCTTAGGATATATCCCCAGGAGAGGAATTGCAGGGTCATAGGGTAGGTCCATTTCTAGGCTTCTGAGAGTTCTCCAGACTGTTCTCCACAGAGGTTGGACCAATTGACATTCCCACCAGCAGTGCAGGAGGGTTCCTTTGACCCCACACCCTCTCCAGCATTTGCTGCTGTTACCTTTTCTGATGTATGACATTCTCACAGGAGTGAAGTGATATCTCATTGTCTTTATTTGCATTTCTCTGACAATCAGAGACTTGGAGCATTTTTTCATGTGTTTCTCGGCCTTTTGGATCTCTTCTGTGGTGAATATTCTGTCCAAGTCCTTCCCCCATTTTTGGATGGGGTTATTTGTTGTCTTGTTGTTGAGTCTGGCAAGCTCTTTATATATGTTGGTTATTAAACTCTTATCTGATGTATGGCATGTAAAGATCTTCTCCCATTCTGTGAGGGGCCTCTTGGTTTCGGTAGTGGTTTCCTTTGCTGTGAAGAAGCTTTTTAATTTGATGTAGTCCCATAGGTTTATACTTGCCTTAGTCTTCTTCGTAATTGGATTCGTTTCATTGAAAATGTCTTTAAAATTTATGCAGAAAAGAGTTCTTCCAATATTTTCCTCTAAGTATTTGATAGTTTGTGGTCTAGCATCCAAGTCCTTGATCCACTTGGAATTTACTTTTGTATTCGGTGAAATACAGTGATTCAGTTTCATTATTCTGCATGTTTCAACCCATTGTTTCCAACACTATTTGTTGAAGAGACTCTGCTTCCCCCATGTAATAGTCTGGGCCCTTTGTCAAAGATTAGATGTCCATAGGTGTGGGGCCTCATTTCTGGGCTATCAATTCTATTCCACTGGTCAGTGTGTCTATTCATGTTCCAGTACCAAGCAGTTTTGATGATAATGGCCCTATAATACAGTTTGAGATCTGGGAGTGTGATGCCTCCAGTTCTGTTCTTTTTTCTCAAGATTGTTTTGGCAATTCTAGGTCTTTTCTGGTTCCAGATAAACATTTGTAGCATTTTTTTCTATTCTCCTAAAAAATGTGCTTGGGATCTTGATGGGGATAGCATTAAATTTGTAGATGGCTCTGGGTAATATATTCATTTTGATGATGTTAATTCTTCCAACCCATGAACATGGAATATCTTTCCACTTCTTTGTGTCTTTTTCAATTTCCTTGAGTAGGGACTCATAATTTTCAGTATACAAGTCTTTCACTTCTTTGGTTAGGTTTACTCCTAGATATTTTATTGTTTTTGTTGCTATAGTAAAAGGAATTGATTTCTGGATTTCAATTTCTTCTAACTTAGTGTTTGCGTAGAGGAATGCCACTGACTTTTGAATGTTAATTTTGTAGCCTGACACCTTACTGTATTGCCTGATGATTTCCAAAAGCTTCTTGCTGGGTTCCTTAGGTTTTTCCATGTATACTATCATGTCATCTGCAAATAAGGACAGTTTGACTTCTTCTCTTCCAATCTGTATCCCTTTAATTCCTTGCTCCTGCCTGATTGCTATAGCAAGAACTTCCAACACTATGTTGAATAGTAATGGTGATAGTGGGCAGCCCTGTCTAGTACCTGATCTGAGAGGAAATGCTTCCAGTTTTTCTTTTTTATTTATTTATTTATTTATTTATTTATTTATTTAAGAAAGGATTAATTAACAAAACCATAGGGTAGGAGGGGTACAACTCCACATAATTCCCACCGCCCAATCTCCATATCCCACCCCCTCCCCCGATAGCTTTCCCATTCTCTATCCCTCTGGGAGCATGGACCCAGGGTCATTGTGGGTTGCAGAAGGTAGAAGGTCTGGCTTCTGTAATTGCTTCCCCGCTGAACATGGACGTTGACTGGTCGGTCCATACTCCCAGTCTGCCTCTCTCTTTCCCTAGTAGGATGGGTCTCTGGGGAAGCTGAGCTCCAGGACACATTGGTGGTGTCTTTAATCCAGGGAAGTCTGGCCGGCATCCTGATGACACCTGGAACCTGGTGACTGAAAAGAGAGTTAACATACAAAGCCAAACAAATTGTTGTGTCGTATGCTTTACATTGGCTTGTTCTAGCCCTCCCCCTCCAAGAGAATTGGATGAGTCCTGTTAATTTCGCGGGCCTGCTTGGCCCCGCCCCAAGGGACCCTGGGAGAGGGTTCCGGAGTCCGAGAGTTCCTGAGTTCCCCGAGTGACAGAGTTCCTGAGTTCCGGAGTTCGAGAGTGCGAGGGTGCGAGAGTTTCTGAGTTCGAGAGTAAGAGAGGGTTCCTGAGTGCCAGAGTTCCTGGGTTCCTGAGTTCCAGAGTAAGAGAAAGAGTGCTTGCGCCGCTGCAAAGAGAGCAGAGTTCTGTTTGGTGATTAGTTTGTCTTAGTTTATGAATAGTTCCTCCTGAATAAAGAAATACAGCTTCCCTGCCCAGCCGTTGTCTCCGCGTCTCTGTTACCCGCCGTGAAGCCAGCCCACCCGACCAGAGCCTTCCGAAATTTTAACAACAAATGGCGCCCACGTGGACCTGACCTGCGCATCTCTCAGATAAGTAAAGACAATTTGGCTACCTATGCACGATGGCCTTCTCTTCTGCTTGTGAAGAGATCTCCAAAGGCCTCTGCTCTTTCTTCACGAGACTGTTTTGCTGTTTCTGGAACATTTATCTCTGGACCACTCTGTGGTTTCCACTCGCTCGGGCGAACTCAGAACAGCCAGCGGGAAGAGCCAGCGGGCGGGAGGCGAGGCGCGGAGCTGCTGTTTCCACCTGGTCAAACAGCCAGCCAGCCGGCTGCGCCCAGACAACCCCGCGCACCGCGCCCGCAGCCCCGCAGCCCCGCAGCCTGCAGGAGGCCTACGCCACCATGCAAGAGCCCAATGCCAGCACGCTAGAGCCCGATGCCAACATGCTGGAGCCCGATGCCAACATGCTGGAGCCCGATGCCAACATGCTGGAGCCCGATGCCAGCACGCTAGAGCCCGATGCCAACATGCTGGAGCCCGATGCCAACATGCTGGAGCCCGATGCCAACATGCTGGAGCCTGAGGCCAGCCCACAGGAGCCGGCTCTCCACCGCGTGGTGCAGGGCACTGGACGCGTGATCCCTCCACGCTGCTCGGCCACTGCGAACAGGGCAGCAGACATGGCAGGGCCATGGGGCAGGGCCGCGGCGGCCTATCATGGCCGCCACCCCTGGGCACCTAGGCTCACGCCTTCTACAAAGATGGCCTGCCTGCCCTCTTTCTATGAATTCTGGAACCATCCCGGGCCTCCCGGACCCCCGGGCTCCCTGCCAAAACTGGGCACACGAGATCTCCAGCCACCGGTCCGGTCTGAAGACAGACAAGCTGGAGTACGCAGAGATTTGTGCAGAGATCGCAACCTGCAATTCCTAGAAGTGGAGCTGCTCGGGAAGCCACCTCCGGATGGTGAACCCCCCCCCAACAACTAAGACAATATAGATTTAAATTCGTGTTTAAAATGACATGTCTTTGTAACAAAGGTTTCTCTCCTCGTGTATTAATGACTATGTTTATGTGTATGTTTAAAGTTTGGTAAACAGTAGCTTTAAGGCTAAATTCTTACTAGTCAAAGATAAATGAAAAAGGTTTTCAACGTAATTCTCATAAAGATAAAAATTAACTTACATTTAAAGTCTGAGGTAAAAATTAGTTAACAATCAATATATTTCAACTAAGTTGGTCTAAACAAAAGGTTAAATAGACTTGTTGATATGTAAAACACTACCTTCTCTATTAGAAATGGTAGATCGCACAATGGCTATGCTAATTATTCTCATGCCTGAGGTTTCCTCTCCGGCCCACACCTAGGGTGTGTCTCCATCTTGAATGGGTGTAACAAAAGGTTAAAAGACGTTGTTGATATGTAAAAGTCTCAAATTCCTTCTCTATTAGAAATGTTAGATCGTGCAGTAGATATGCTAATAACAAGTTTTGTTTCATAGTAAGTAAGTTGCAGCCAGCTGCCTGTGGGACCCTAGGCCGTTCCCCGCCCCCATGCAAATGCCCGTCGAGGCAAGTAGCCCCCCAGAGGCAAGAAATGTTTTTCTTTTTTCAGATATGGCCCCCTCAGGCCTTCCCTTGGCAACATGCTGGTTTTGGTTATATATGTTTCTGTTCACCCCACACCCTTGATACTATAGTCATTTAGTTAAAAAGAAAAGGGGGAATTGTCGTATGCTTTACATTGGCTTGTTCTAGCCCTCCCCCTCCAAGAGAATTGGATGAGTCCTGTTAATTTCGCGGGCCTGCTTGGCCCCGCCCCAAGGGACCCTGGGAGAGGGTTCCGGAGTCCGAGAGTTCCTGAGTTCCCCGAGTGACAGAGTTCCTGAGTTCCGGAGTTCGAGAGTGCGAGGGTGCGAGAGTTTCTGAGTTCGAGAGTAAGGGAGAGGGTTCCTGAGTTCGAGAGAAAAAGAAAGAGTGCTTGCGCCGCCGCAAAGAGACAGCAGAGTTCTGTTTGGTGATTAGTTTGTCTTAGTTTGTGAATCGTTGTTCCTGAATAAAGAAATACAGCTTCCCTGCCCAGCCGTTGTCTCCGCGTCTCTGTTCACCACCGTGAAGCTAGCCGGCCCGGCAAGAGCCTCAGAAATTTTAACAACATTGTTGAGCAATCATGGACCCAAAGCTTGGAAAAGTGGAGAGGAAGTATTAGGGAGGTACTCACTGCAAACTCTAGTATACTTCTGCTTTCTTACTTTGGTGCCATACTCCAAACTCAGTCAATTTCTGCTTTGCGTTTCTACTTCTTTTTTTTTTTTTTTTTTACATGCATAACATTCCCCAGATTCCCATTTAGCAATACAACCCCCACTATTTCATTCATCATTTTTCATGGACCTGTATTCTCCCCACCCACCCACCCACCCCAGAGTCTTTTACTTTGGTATAATACTCCAATTCCAGTTCAGGTTCTACTTGTGTTTTCTTTTCTAATCTTGTTTTTCAACTTCGGCCTGAGAGGGAGATCATCCCATATTCATCCTTCTGTTTCTGACTTATTTCACTCAACATGATTTTTTCAAGGTCCATCCAAGATCGGCTGAAAACGGTGAAGTCACCATTTTTTACAGCTGAGTAGTATTCCATTGTGTATATATACCACAACTTGCTCAGCCACTCATCTGTTGTTGGACACCTGGGTTGCTTCCAGGTTTTGGCTATTACAAATTGTGCTGCCAAGAACATATGTGTACACAGATCTTTTTGGATGGATGTGTTGGGTTCCTTAGGATATATCCCCAGGAGGGGAATTGCAGGGTCATAGGGTAGGTCCATTTCTAGCCTTCTGAGAGTTCTCCAGACTGTTCTCCACAGAGGTTGGACCAATTGACATTCCCACCAGCAGTGCAGGAGGGTTCCTTTGACCCCACACCCTCTCCAGCATTTGCTGCTGTTACCTTTTCTGATGTGTGACATTCTCACAGGAGTGAAGTGATATCTCATTGTTGTCTTGATTTGAATTTCTCTGACAATCAGAGACTTGGAGCATTTTTTAATGTGTTTCTCGGCCTTTTGGATCTCTTCTGTGGTGAATATTCTGTCCAAGTCCTCCCCCCATTTTTGGATGGGGTTATTTGTTGTCTTGTTGTTGAGTCTGGTAAGCTCTTTATATATGTTGGTTATTAAACTCTTATCTGATGTATGGCATGTAAAGATCTTCTCCCATTCTGTGAGGGGTCTCTTGATTTGGGTAGTGGTTTCTTTTGCTGTGAAGAAGCTTTTTAATTTGATGTAGTCCCATAGGTTTATACTTGCCTTAGTCTTCCTTGTAATTGGATTCGTTTCATTGAAAATGTCTTTAAAATTTATGCGGAAAAAAGTTCTTCCAATATTTTCCTCTAAGTATCTGATAGTTTCTGGTCTAACATCCAAGTCCTTGATCCACTTGGAATTTACTTTTGTATTTGGTGAAATACAGTGATTCAGCTTCATTCTTCTGCATGTTTCAACTCATTGTTTCCAACACCATTTGTTGAAGAGACTCTGCTTTCCCCATTGAATAGTCTGGGCCCCTTTGTCAAACATTAGATGTCCATAGGTGTGGGGCCTCATTTCTGGGCTCTCAATTCTATTCCACTGGTCAGTGTGTCTGTTCATGTTCCAGTACCAAGCAGTTTTGATGACAATGGCCCTATAATATAGTTTGAGATCTGGCAGTGTGATGCCTCCGGTTCTGTTCTTTTTTCTCAAGATTGTTTTGGCAATTCTAGGTCTTTTCTGGTTCCAGATAAACATTTGTAGCATTTGTTCTATTCTCCTAAAAAATGTGCTTGGGATCTTGATGGGGATAGCATTAAGATGGCTCTGGGTAATATATTCATTTTGATGATGTTAATTCTTCCAACCCATGAACATGGAATATCTTTCCACTTCTTTGTGTCTTTTTCAATTTCTTTGAGTAGTGACTCATAATTTTCAGTATACAAGTCTTTCACTTCTTTGGTTAGGTTTACTCCTAGATATTTTATTGTTTTTGTTGCTATAGAAAAAGGAACTGATTTCTGGATTTCAATTTCTTCTAACTTAGTGTTTGCATAGAAGAATGCCACTGACTTTTGAATGTTAATTTTATAGCCTGACACATTACTGTATTGCCTGATGATTTCCAAAAGCTTCTTGCTAGATTCCTTAGGTTTTTCCATGTATACTATCATGTCATCTGCAAATAAGGAGAGTTTGACTTCTTCTCTTCCAAGCTGTATTCCTTTAATTCCTTGCTCCTGCCTGATTGCTATGGCAAGAACTTCCAACACTATGTTGAATAGTAATGGTGATAGTGGGCAGCCCTGTCTAGTACCTGATCTGAGGGGAAATGCTTCCAGTTTTTCACCATTGAGTATGATGTTGGCTGTAGGTTTGCTATATATAGACTCCACTATCTTCAGGAATTTTCCATCTATTCCTATTTTTTGTAGTGTTTTGATCATAAAGGGATGTTGTATTTTGTCAAAGGCTTTCTCTGCATCTATTGATATGACCATGTTGTTTTTGGTCTTGCTTTTGTTGATGTGGTGGATCACATTGATTGATTTACGTATATTAAACCAACCTTGCATGCCTGGGATAAACCCCACTTGGTCATGATGAACAATTTTTTTGATATACTGCTGTATCCGGTTGGCTAGAATTTTGTTCAATATTTTCGCATCTATGTTCATCAGAGATATTGGTCTGTAGTTTTCTTTTTTGGTTGTGTCCCTGTCTGCTTTTGGTATCAGGGTGATGTTGGCTTCATAGAAGCTGGCAGGGAGTATTCCAGTGTCTTCAATCTTCTGGAAGACTTGTAAAAGTAGAGGTATTAGTTCTTCTTTGAAGGTTTTGTAGAATTTGTTTGTAAAAACCATCTGGTCCAGGACTTTTATTTTTGGGGAGATTTTTGATAGCTGTTTCAATTTCATTAGCTGTGATGGGCCTGTTCATGTTATCCACTTCCTCTTTACTTAGTTTTGGAAGTTGGTAGGTATCTAGGAAATCGTCCATTTCTTCCAGGTTCTCTAGTTTGGTGGCATATAGTTGTTCATAGAAGCCTCGCATGATATGTTGAATTTCTGCAGTGTCTGTTGTGATATCTCCTCTTTCATTTACTATCCGATTTATTTGGGTCTTCTCCCTTTTTTGTTTTGTGAGTCTGGCTAAAGGTTTGTTGATTTTGTTTACTCTTTTGAAGAGCCAACATTTACTTTCCTTGATCTTTTGTATGGTTTTCCTATTCTCAATGTTATTTATTTCTGCCCTAACTTTAGTGATTTCTGTCCTTCTGGTTGCTTTAGGGTTCCTTTGTTGTTCTTCTTCTTGGTCTTTAAGATGTGCAATCAGGCTGTTTATTTGTGCTTTTTCTTGTTTCCTAATGTGTGCTTGTATAGCTATGAACTTCCCTCTTAGGACTGCTTTAGCTGTGTCCCAAATATTTTGATAGCTTGTGTCTTCATTTTCGTTGAACTCTCAAAACATTTTGATTTCTTCCTTGATTTCCTCTTTGACCCAGAAGTTGTTAAGAAGTGTACTGTTGAGCTTCCACATTTTGGCACTGTTACTAATCTTTTGTTGATTGTTAAGTGTTAGTTTAATTCCACTGTAGTCTGAGAAGATGCTTGGGATGATTTCAATGCTCTTGAATTGGATGATGCTGTCTTTCTGGCCTAATATATGGTCTATCCTTGAGAATGACCCATGTGGATTTGAGTAAAATGTGAATTCCAGTTTCTTGGGATGAATGACTCTGAAAATGTCCAATAGTTCTAGTTTATCTATCTCTTCATTTAGCTCCCTTATGTCTTTATTGATTTTCTGCCTGGATGCTCTGTCAAGTTGAGAGAGTGGGGTGTTGAAGTCCCCTACTATGATTGTGTTACTGTTAATATATTGCTGTAGCTCTTTCAGTAGAAGTTTGATGTATTTAGATGGCTTCTCATTGGGTGCATAGATGTTAATAATTGTTAAGTCCTCTTGATTGACTGATCCTCTGAGCATTAAGTAGTGTCCATTCCTATCTTTTTTAATCTTATCTATTTTAAAGTCTATCATGTCAGATATGAGAATAGCTGCTCCTGCCCTTTTTTGTGGGCCATTGGCTTGTATGATAGTTTTCCATCCTTTCACTTTAAGTCTGTGTTTGTCTTGTTGAGTTAGGTGGGTTTCCTGTAGACAGCATATTGTTGGATTGTATTTTCTGATCCATCCTCCTACTCTGTGTCTTTCAATAGGTGAATTCAGGCCATTGACAGTTATTGATATCAAAGATTGAAGATATTTTAACGCCATTCTTGTAGAGTTTTAGGGTGTTTTGATATATGTCCTATTTGTGGTGGTCTGGTTGTTTATAGGAGACCTTTCAGAACTTCTTTCAGGGCAGGCTTGGTGATGGTTGACTCCTTCAACTGTTGCTTGTCTGAGAAGGTTTTGATGCTTCCATCTAGTCTGAATGACAATCTAGCAGGATATAGTATTCTTGGCTGAAAGCCTTTCTCATTGAACACTCGATAGGTATCTTACCATTCTCTTCTGGCCTGTAGTGTTTGTATGGAGAAGTCTGCTGCTAATCTTACGGGTTTTCCTTTGTAGGTGATTCTTTGTTTTTCTCTTGCAGACTTCAGGATCCTTTCTTTATCCTTATTCCTTTCCATTCTAAGTATGATATGTCTTGGTGTCTTTAGGTTTGGGTTAATTTTGTTTGGGACCCCCTGGGCTTCTTGAATCTTTATGTCTTTGGTGTTGTCTAGACTAGAGAAGTTTTCAGCTACTATGGCCTGGAAAATGCTTTCTTCCTCTCCTTCTCTTTCTTCCTGTTATGCCAATAATGCATATATTTTTTTCTTTTGAAGTCATCCCATAGGACTCTGTTGTTGTTTTCAGCATCTCTTAATCTCTTTTTGAGATCTCTTCTTTTTTAGTTGTCTCTAATTCATCCTCAATCTTGCTAATTCTGTCTTCAGCCTCATAGATTCTATTCTCTCTGCCCTCTACTGTTTTCTGGAGTTCATCTATTTTGTTGCCCTGCACTGATACTGTTTTAGCTTGTTCAGCTAGTTGCATTCTTAGCTCAGCGATTTCAGCTTTCAGCTCTCTAATAACCATGAGATAATTAGTATTTTCTTCCATATTCTCATTTGTTGTTCCTGTATTTCTGATTACAATTTTTTCAAATTCTTTACTCACTCCTGTTGTTATTTCCTTAGCTAATGTTTGGATGTTGAACTCGTTATTTTGTGCTTCACCCTCTGGAGGACTTTTAGCTGGACTCTTGTCCTGGTTCGAGTCTCCAATATTTTTTCTTGTTGTTTTAACCATTTTATATATTATGTTATGAGTCCCCTTTATCAGTACTTTTCAAATTATTGATCACTATTGCCTGGATTGACTTGTGTCTAAGTAAGTTAATTAAAGGGTTTACAGTGGTGGAAGTTAACAGTTATTTCAATCCCTGAGTCAGAGCTCAGTGGTTTAAAAGCCTCTTTCTTTTTTCTTTTTTTTTCCTTCCCTGTAGGCTACGGGAGCCTGAAGGCTTTTAAACTATCAATAGGCTTCTTAGCTTAATCACTGACTCCTGACCAAGAGATAAAGCAGGGTGTGGCAGAGATAATCCAGTGGTTATGCAAAGAGACTTTCACAGCCCCTCAGCTATGCCACTGAGGTATCCGTCTTCTCCTGAGTTTCCCGGTTAGATCTCTGTCCCCTGGTGTCCCTCCCTGTTGCTGCTCCAGATTCTGAGGGTAGTAGCAATGGAGACTCAGAGTTGCACTTGGTGAGTCTCTGGGGAGTCCTCTCCTCCCTTCAGCTGTCCCCTTGTTGGTGGAGCAGACTGGAGGTGGTGTCTCAACTGATATACTGATGAACTGTTAGCAGTCACTTAATCTCTCCTTAGGCTCCTCTCTCCTCTCTGTCACCAGCCACACGTGTTTGTACTCACCGGTGATTTACTGGGTTCCTATTGTCATTCTAGTCCTGTCTTGTTTCAGTCCTGGGTGGTCTCCTTTGGTATTCCTAGTTGATCTGGGAGAGGAGAGGAGAGGAGAGGAGAGGAGAGGAGAGGAGAGGAGAGGAGAGGAGAGGAGAGGAAAGGAGAGGAGAGAAAGTGATCTGCTGCTCGTAGCTCCGCCTCCGGAAGTCCTCAACTTTATCTCTTCTTACCTTTTTCTCACTTCCCTGTTCCCTTAAGGCTATCTTGTTTGGTTTTCTACTTAAACCTTGCCCACCTGCTGACAAATGAGATCTGAGCACACTGCAGGTCTCCCCAGTGTCTTTACTTCGTGTCATCCCTTGTGCGAGCAAGAAAGAACCTTTCTCCTGGAGACCACTCCGCCAGAGACCCTGACACTCCCAGGTCACTTTTATTCCTTTACCTCTATCTTCCCTCCCTTTAATTCCTTCCCTCTCTCCTTCCCTCTTTCCCTCCTTCCCTCCCTCCCTCCCTCCCTCCCTCCCTCCCTTCCTTCTTTTCTCTTTGGCACGTGGGAATGACCCCAAGGCCTCGAGCACGAGTGGAATCACGGAGCCGCCTTCTAGACTCAACTTTTTGTTCATTACTTTTCTGAGAGGGAGGGGAGACATGGTGACGTGGTGCCTGGTGTCAAGCCTAGGGCCTCATACACAGCAAGGTATGCGCTCAACCAGATGAACTATCTCCCAGCCCCTTCATGACTTTCTCTTAATCTCTACCTATCTATCTTTTCTTTTCTAGACTTGTGTATTTCTCTTCATGAGAGAAAGAGAGACCAGAGCCCGTTCAGCTCTGACAGTGCTCGGGCTTGAACCTGGGACTCATTGCACACAAGTCCTGAGCTCGACCACCAAGAGTTTCTCTGGTTCCAAGCTTCCCTGCAAGTGAACTTCCTGGTTACTGGACATCAGGGACGCATCCTGGACCCTGTTCCAACTGTCAGGAGCAAACAAAGAAACATGTCACACACCCCAAAGGTAAATAGCAAAAGACAGACATGCTTGGTTTAAACAGCTTTTTTATTTTGCTTAGATTAGAAGGGGGTGAGGAAGAGGAGGAGGGGGAGGGAGGAGGAGGAGGAGCAGGAAGAGGGTTCAGTACTGAGGCTTCCTGGGGGAGCCGGGCTCTTATCTCTGTTGAGTCCCCTTCACAATGGGGTCGACTTTGTGCTTCAGGAGCCTGAGACAAGCACACTTCCAGGTTCACAGCCTGATCAAGAAGGAAAGAGAAGAGAATTCTTTCTGGATTCCTCTATTCAGGGAGAAGGCTGTCACAAAGGCTTCCAGGTGTGGGGAGACAGCATGATGGTTTTAAAAAACAAATCTCCTGCCTGAGGCTCTGAGGTCCCAGGTTCAATCCTGGCACTACCATCAGCCAGAGCTGAGCTGGGCTCGTATACCCAATCCCAGAGTCCAGTCCTTTCTGCTCCCTCCCCCCCATCATTTTGCTGCTAGGGCCTGACTGGGCTTTTCACCCAAGTGACTCCACCATTCCCAGCAGGCTCTTTTTTTCATTTTTCTTTCTTCCAGATAGTGAGAGACAGGGGACTGGGACCCACATGACCCCACCTGCAGAGGGGAGGCTTCACAAGCTGTAGGTGTTTCTCTTTCTCTCTGTCTCTATCCAATAAATAAATGTTTTTAAATCAGGGCACCCCAGGAGGTGGTTCAAAAGATAGTCTTGGATTCTCCAGCATGAAGTCCTGAGTTTGATCCTTGGCCTCTGGTGTCATCTCTCTCTCTCTCTCTCTCCCCCACGACTCCCCCAGAGCATTTCTCAGCTCTGGCTTATGGTGGTGAGGGATTGAACCCGGGACTTTGGAGCCTCAGGCATGAGAGTCTCTTGGCAATAACCATTATGCTATACTCTGCCTGGCTAGCCTGAGGGGCCTGAGGGTGTTTCTTCCCGGACACATGCTCTCTGGGTTGGAGAGAACTCTGCAGAGCCAACCTAGGCTGCTGCTTACTCAACGACGCGGGAGAGGAACCAGGAACTCTCGTGGCTGAGCCGGAACGCAATGCAATGCTTTTATTGATCAGAAAAGAATCTGCCTTTATACCTTCTGAGATGGAAGTGGCAGGTCGGGGGAAAAAGGAATTGACTAGGAGAGGGGGCAGAGCAGAAAAAAGAGCGCCAAGGTAGCAAGGCTTTCATCTGACCAGTGGGGATTAAACCAGTGCCCTGCAGGCAGGGCGGGTCTCAGACAAAACAATGATTATGTAAATAGACCACAGCTGTTAAGCAATGCAGGGGGCCTGGCATAATAACCAACAATACTCACGCCCTGTTTACTTTTCCTAGCGTTGAGCAAAACATAAAGGATCTAGGTTTGGTGTTCCAGGAGGTGGCAAAGTGGCTAAGGTATTGGACTTTCAAGCAGAAGGTCCCAGTTTCAATCCCTGGCAGCACATGTACCAGAGTGGTGTCTGGTTCTTTCTCTCTCTCCTCCTATCCTTCTCATTAATAAATAAATTAAAAAAAAAAAAAAAAGATCTATGTTTTGTTTTGTTTACCCGAGCACTGCTCAGCTCTGGCTTACTGCTGTGTCAGGGGTTGAACCTGGAACTGGAGAACCTCAAGCATGCAAGTCTTTTGCAAATGCTACTTCTCTGACCCTGAAAAATAAAGAATCTAAAAAGGGCTCATTAGGGAGTCCAGTGGTAGCGCAGCAGATTAAGTGACGGTGACGCAAAGTGCAAGGACCGGCGTAAGGATCCTGGTTTGAGCCTCTGGCTCCTCACCTGCAGGGGAGTCGCTTCACAAGCAGTGAAGCATGTCTGCAGGTGTCTTTCTCTCCCCTTCTCTATCCTTCCCTCCTTTCTCCATCTCTCTCTGTCCTATCTGACGACAACAACATCAAAAACAGTAAAACAACAGGGGCAACAAAAGGGAATAAATTTAAAAAAAAGAATAAAAAAGGGCTCTTTATTAAATTTCACAGCATATTTCTCAAGGAAGAAAAAAAAAACAACTAGATTAATCCAAACATATTATTTCAAAGTATAACCGTCACGTAAATTTCATGATAAAATTAGTCACTCACAGGGGTTGGGCGGTAGCGCAGCGGGTTAAGCACACGTGGCACAAAGTGCAAGGACCAGTGGAAGGATCCCGGTTCGAGCCCCCGGCTCCCCATCTGCAGGGGAGTCGCTTCCCAGGCGGTGAAGCAGGTCTGCAGGTGTCTGTCTTTCTCTCCTCCTCTCTGTCTTCCCCTCCTCTCCCCATTTCTCTCTGTCCTATCCAACAACAACGGCATCAATAAAAACAATAATAACCACAACAAGGCTACAACAAGGGCAACAAAAGGGGAAGAAAATGGCCTCCTCCAGGAGCAGTGGATTCATGGTACAGGCACTGAGTCCCAGCAATAACCCTGGAGGCAAATTTTTTTAGATTAGTCACTCACTCTTGGGGTGACAGAATTGCTTGGGGCTGCCACAATCTCTAAGCGTTATTCTGAGTTTGTGACCCTCTCCTTATCACGCAGCCACGTGGGAAGTGGAGCATTCACGTGCCTCCTCTGGCCAGACTGCTGACAACCTGCTTCTGCCTCAAGTCTTCTCTTTCCCTGATTCAAAAATCCCTAATGATCAAATTAAATAGCCACTTTTGTAATTCGTTTTGGATGGGGACAGAGGTTGAAAGAGAGGCAGAAAGGGAGACACCTGCAGCTCGGCTTCACTGCTGGTGGGGCTTCCTGCACCTGCCGGTGGGGAGCTGGAGCTTGAACCTCGGTCCTTGTACACAGTGACGCGTGTGCTCGACCACATGCGCCCCTGCCTGGCCCCTTCCCTTTGACGTGTCTACAGTCACTTTCTCTGTGTTCTCTCGTCTCTGCAGCCTTTGATTGGGGATCACCTCCTCTACCTTAAGTCTGAAGGGATCTTCACCCTCACAAGTTTGTCACTGTAAGTTGCTGGAGTTTCCTCATCTTAAACTTCCTGATGCTTTTTAAAAAATTTATTTATTTCCCCTTTTGCTGCCCTTGTTGTGGTTATTGATGTCATTGTTGTTGGATAGGACAGAGAGAAATGGAGAGAGGAGGGGAAGACAGAGAGGGGGAGAGAAAGACAGACACCTGCAGACCTGCTTCACCGCCTAGGAAGCGACTCCCCTGCAGGTGGGGAGCTGAGGGCTCGAACCGGGATTCCTGACATTTATTTATTTATTTATTTAATATTTATTTTATTTATTTATTCCCTTTTGTTGCCCTTGTTGTTTTATTGTTGTAGTTATTATTGTTGTTGTTGTTGTTGGATAGGACAGAGAGAAATGGAGAGAGGAGGGGAAGACAGAGAGGTGGAGAGAAAGATAGACACCTGCAGACCTGCTTCACCGCCTGTGAAGCGACTCCCCTGCAGGTGGGGAGCCGGGGTTCGAACCGGGATCCTTATGCTGGTCCTTGTGCTTTGCGCCACCTGCGCTTAACCCGCTGCGCTACAGCCCGACTCCCAGACATTTATTTTTTTTTAAAGATAACTCATTTCTTTTTAACATTTTAAAATTTCTATTTGTTTACTTATTTTCCAGAAGGATTATCGCCGGGGTTCAGTGACAGCACCATGAACCCACTGCTCCTGGTGGCCATATTTTCCCTTTCCCTTTCTATTTTTATTGGATAGGGCAGAGAGAAATCGAGAGGGGAGAAGGAAAGAGGAGAGACACCTGCTGGTATTACCGCTCATATAGCTTTCCTCTTGCAAGTTGAGGGTGGGGAGTTTAAACCTGGGTCCTTGCACGTTGTAACATGTGCTCAAGCAGGTGTGTGACGTGACCACCTGGCCTGGCTTCTGTCTGTGACACGGACCTCAACCTCCTTACCCATGAGATGACTTGTTTTTTTCTTCTTTGTACTATAAGTAGAAAAACACTAGCCATGATTAATACATATACATACACACAACCAAAGGTCAAGGCCTTCCCTTAAGCTTTTTTCCTAGTGGACAAAGTTCTGATGAGGAAGCGGAAAGCTTGCTTATTGGTGACTGCCAAGCTTGTAGGCTTGCAGACAATTCACTTTACTCCGCAGGCCCGTCTATGATAAACACCAGATTCTTTCCCTCCACCTGCTCCATCTGTAAGATTACATTTGTGGCCATCAGATCTATTTAACAGTGAGCAGCGGCCTCAGAATATTCTCTTATCCGGGGAAATGGCTGGTGGAGTTCATCATTTAAAGACCCACCTGCCAGCTGGGGGCTGGTGCCAAGCGCAGGCACCTGGGTTCTAGCCGCCAGCCCTCCCACAGGTACACCTGCATAAGGGAGGCTTTCTGCGCTGGGGCAGTGAGGTGTTTCATACTCAGTTTTTCTTTTTTTCAATTTTTTTTACATTTATTTTCCCTTTTGTTGCCCTTGTTTTACTGCTGTAGTTATTATTGTTGTAGTTATTATTGTTGTGGTCGTTGTTGGATAGGACAGAGAAGTGGAGAGAGGAGGGGAAGACAGAGAGGGAGAAAGATAACACCTGCAGACCTGCTTCACTGCTTGTGAAGCTACTCCCCTGCAGGTGGGGAGCCAAGGGCTTGAACTGGGATCCTTATGCTGGTCCTTGCACTTTGTGCCACGTGTGCTTAACCCACTGCGCCACCACCCGACTCCCTATAGTCCGTTTTCCAACCTCTCCTCCAATAGAACAACAACAACAAAAAAGTGTCAGAAACAATGGAATCACGCAGTCCTGGAGCCGCAATCCTGGTGGCAAAGAAACAAATTACTAAGATTCACGTCTTGTGTTAGACCGAGCGGGCAAAGCTCGCCCACTCCCAAGGTGACTTCTCACATGCTTGGAGATGGCGGTCTCCCATGTAGATCTCAGCCATACTTCAGTCTTGCAGAAGGACAATGAGTGGAGCGGAAGTCGCCACATACTTCTGCTCCCTTTCCACCCCCACCTAAAGGAAAGACCTTCTGGTGGGAGGCCCTGTTGCCTGTGGCCAGATTCAGCCTCGGACGGCCTCAGACGGCCTGTGCTGCTTCTTGGGAAGGACAAACACAGAGTAAAAATAAAACGAGAGTGACTTGCTGAGCTCATTAGCTCACTAAAGTCTAAACTGTTTTCCAATCCTCACTCCCTCCCACCAAAAAAAAAGGGGGGGTAAGGCAGAGGAAGAGAACTGCCTCACAGCCTGTGAGGTTTCCCTTTACTTGGTGGATGGTGGCCCAAACCCAGGTATCCCCACAGCAAGTGTGCATTTTACCAGTAAGCTATCTCCTGGGCTCTCCACAATTACGAGTGTGTGTGTGTGTGTGTGGCCACAGTGAAGTCTCATGGAACAGGAGACAGGCGGTAGGGCAGTGGATTAAGTGCACATGGTGCAAAGTGCAAGGACCAGCACAAGGATCCCAGTTCGAGCCCCCGGCTCCCCACCTGCAGGGGGGTCGCTTCACAGGCGGTGGAACAGGTCTACAGGTGTCTATCTTTCTCTCCCCTTCTCTGTCTTCCCCTCCTCTCTCCAATTCTCTCTGTCCTATCTAACAATGACAACATCAATAACAATAGCTACAACAACAACGAAAAAAGGACAAGAGGGAAAATAAATATTTTTTTAAAATTTTTTAAAAAGACTCAGAGAGCCACGTGAAGGGTCAAAGAACTCATGTTAGGCTTCATAGCCATCATCTCCGAGGAAGCCTGTGGTACTTCATTTATCACCCGCTGGAGCCAGGGAAGAGGCAAACTGGAGTTGAGAGGGGAGAAAGGGCCAAGAGAGCAGCGGCACAAGACAAGAACTGAGAGGAAGCCTGGGTGCAAGTGGTGGGGTGTCGGACAGACATCAGTCAGGACAGCACAGGACGGGCACGGTGGTGTGGTAGGGGGATGTCAGGTGGGGCTTATCCCCAGTGGGTAAGTTGGGAGAGGGAAGGCTCTATTTATGACAAACTGGGAAACCCTCAGGTAGTTGGGGGAGGTGGCACAGTGGACTCTCAAGCATGAGGTCCTGAGTTCAATTCCAGGCAGCACATGTACCAGAGTGATTTCTCATTCTTCCTTTCTCTCCTGCCTTTCTCATTAATGAAATGGGGGGTCGGGCATAGCGCAGCGGGTTAAGCGCACGTGGCACAAAGCGCAAGGACCGATGCAAGGATCCCTGGTTCGAGCCCCTGGCTCCCCACCTGCAGGGGAGTTGCTTCACAAGCGGTGAAGCAGGTCTGCAGGTGTCTGTCTTTCCCCATCTTCCCCTCCTCTCTCCATTTCTCTCTGTCCTATCCAACAATGAACGACATCAACAACAATGACAATAACCACAACAAGGGCAACAAAAGGGGGAAAAATGGCCTCCAGGAGCAGTGGATTCTTGGTGCAGGCACTGAACCCCAGCAATAACCCCGGAGGCAAAAAAAAAAAAAAATGAAATGAACCTCTCAGATCTGAGAAAATGCCCAGCACTGGGGGCGGCTCTGAGAAATGGGTCCTTGTAGACAAAACTGGCTGAGAACCCTGAATCCTGATTTGGGCCTGGGGCCCCCTAACTGCATCACTAGAGATGACAACAGCTAATGCCTTGTTCTTTGGCATTTTATTTCAAAATTGCAGCAAGATGAGAGAGCTAGCACACGCATGTGCGCGCACACACACACACACACACACACACACACACACACATACAAACACATCAACGGCACCAATGTGAGACCAGGCCCGAAAATGGAGAGGTGGAGCTGGGGGCCAAGGTGTGACCTTGCACCCCATAGAATGGAGCTGCGGGGATCCCGATGCCCCAGGCCTGAGAGAATGGCGGAGGGGCCAAGACGCCTGGGTCCTGCCCTTATGGCTTTGAGAGTGTGGCGGCCACGTAGGGTGCAGAGACCCAGGCGTCTTGCCCCCAGCCTTCATATTGCACTTCAGGTAGTCACTTGTGGGGAGCAGGGGCCCGGCCTTGAGGAGGGGCTGCAGCCAGGCGGGGGTGCCCCTCACAGCATCACACCTGGAACATCCAGTCGTGGGTTTTGGTTCCATACTGCAAGATAAACAGGGAGCGTGAAGGGGAGCCCACACGACAGCTCCCAGCAGGCCCTGCGGTGGCCCGGGGAAAGCACAGGTCGAGTTGTGCCTGGGGTCTCACGGGAGATGGAAGCCACCGGCTGGAAGCTGGCCCAGAGGGTGTAGATTGGTCCCCTGGCAGCTGGCGCCAGCAAGTGCCAGGAAGGGGGCCGGGGATCTCGGGAGCGGGATCCTCATTCGGGAAAAGCTTCCAGGGGCCTCCAAGGGCTCAGAAATGCCTCCAGCGGTTTCCAGAGCCAAGGCTCCTGGGCCCCAGCCAGGACGAGGTCAGGGCAGCTGGCTTCCATCCTGAGCCTCCCGGGAAGGGGAGTCCTCTGGTCTGATGGCCACGTGGGGGCTTGGCCAGTGGAACACTGGGGTTTAGGGGATGCTCAAGGCAGAGTCCTGGCTCCAGAAGGGAGCCCCCGAGGGGCGGTTCTGGGCACAGGGCTCCTGGCCCAGACTGGGCAGCGCAGTGGGGCCTCACCTGGATGGCCTTCAGCTCCTTGTAGAAGCGGAGGATGAGCTCGGGACCGTTCTCCATAGTGGGAATATCCAACTTCTGGGGGAAGAGAAGGGCCTGAGCACTGCCCCCGCCCTGCTCCCCTTGCCTCCCGCCCCAGGAGGGGGTCCCGCCTCACCTGGCCCTGATACAAGATTTGGTTCACGGGGCAGACCTGGCAGGCAGTGCCTGAGCCGAAGACCTCCCGCACGCGCCCCTCGGCCAGCGCCCGCATCAGCTCCGGCATGCGGATCTTACGCTCCACCACCCGGAACTCACCCTGCGGACAGACGGATCCACAGGGCTGGGGTGAGCTTGGGGGCTGCCTCTCCGTGCAACCAGGAGAAAGACAGACACTTGGGGGCTCAGGCAGTGACACACCCTGAAGAGTGTGCACCAAAGACCTGGGTTCCAGCCCCTGCTTCCCACCTGCAGGGGGAGCTTCACAAGCAGGGGGGCGGGTCTGCAGGTGTCTCGCTGTCTCTCTTCCTGTCTCCCCCTTCCCTCTCAATTTCTTTTTTCTTCTTCTTCTTCTTTTTTTTTTTTTTTTTTTTACACTTTGATAGAACAGAGCGAAATTGAGAGGAAGGGGAGTGGGAGCGGGGAGAGAGAGAGACATCTGTAGCACTGCTTCACCACTTGTGAAGTTTTCCCCCTGCAGGTGGGGACCTGGGGCTTGAACCTGGGTTCTTGTGCGCAGTAACGTGCACTTAACCAGGTGCGCCACCACCAAGGCCCCTCAGTTTGTCTTATCAAATTAAAATGAAAGAGCCAAAGAGATGGGGGCAGAGGTGGGCAGTATGCCCCAGACTCAGCTCAGCCCCTAACATCACAGCCTCCCTTCTGCTGCGTTGAGACCCCCCAGACCCTCACCCAGGCCTGCGCCAGGTCCAGCAGGCTCTGTCTGACCACGCCAGGCAGGATGACACCGTCCAGCGGGGGGGTGACCAACTCCAGCACTGCGGGAGGGACAGAGCTGTCACTGCCCGGCCGAGGCTCACCGTCCACACCCCAGGGAGCCCCACTCTGGCTCGATCGTTTAGACCTGCCATCTGCCTGAAGTACCCAACGCCGTCCCCACCACCACTTCTGCCAGCACGAGGGTCGGGGTCAGAGGGCGTGGGGGGCTCACCCCCATCCTCGTGGGTCCAGTAGATGAAGATATTCATGGTGCCGACCTCGGTGAGTTGCTGGTCAGGCCCGTACAGCCAGAGCACCTGCTCACAGCCCTTGTTTTTTGCCTCCTGCTGCACAAACACGGTGGGCCCGTAATTCCTGGTGGGCGGGGCCTGGTCAGTGGGGCCCACGCGGCCCCCAGGGGGATTTGCTGCTGCTGCTGCTGATTCTGGGGGAGCTGGGCCCTTTCAAGTCGGAGTTCACTGCCCTGCTCACTGTCCTCTGCCCCTTTCTGTTTGTCCTCTCCAACCCCACCCCTACCCTGTGCAGCTCTGGCTGACGGTGGTGCAGGGGACTGACAGCCTCAGGTAGAGTGTCTCTTTGCAGAACCACTCTGCTGTCTCCCCTGCCCCACTCCTGCTCTTTTAAAAATATTTTATTTAGGTATATACCTAAATTAGATCTACTGGCTCTTTCTAAAATGGAGACCCCAAATATCACCTCTATACTCTTGCCTTCAGGTTCCTGACTACTAAACAATTAGTTCTGCTTTATATCTTAATGCTTTCCTGGCACCAAGTTGCAGATGCTACCATGATGCCAACCTAACTTCCCTGGACAGAAGATCTCACCAATGTACCCTGGAACCCTACCTTTCCAGAGCCCTGCCCTACTAGGGAAAAGCAGAGACGGGCTGGGGGGTATGGATCGACCTGCCAACGTCCATGTCCAGCGGAGAAGCAATTACAGAAACCAGACCTTCCATCTTCTGCACCCCATGATGCCCCTGGGTCCACACTCCCAGAGGGATAAATAGGAAAGCTTCCAATGGAGGGGATGGGACACAGAACTCTGGTGGTGGGAACTGTGTGGAGTCGTACCCCTCTTAGCCTATGATCTTGTCGATCATTATTAAATAATAAAAAAATATTTTATTTATTTGATAAAGACGGAGAAACCAAGAGGGAAAGGGGAGCTAGGGAGAGAGGCAGGCTTGATGAGGACCTCCCTTCTGGAAGGTTCTAGGCACCTTCGGTTTCCCCACTGCCCTCCACCCAACTCCCCACCCCTCCCCCTCAGAGCTGGTCCGCGCCCAGCCAACAGCGCCTCCCCCAACACGGACGAAGCGATCCCCCCAACTGCGTGGGCCCACGGGGAGGTGAAGCCACAGGCAAAGCCCTATGGACAAGAGGACGGTGGGAAGGGAGGCAGGACTTACCCCCCCAGCTTGCAGTCACCGACCCCACCCACCCAGGCCCGGATGAAGGTGGGGTCGGCCAGCAGGGAGACGGGGCTCACGGCGTCTCCCTGGAAGTAGGAGCCCACTGGGCAGAGGATGACGTACAGGAGGGCTCTGGAGGACTGGGTCACCCCCAGCGAGGCCTGCCGTGGGCAGGAGGGGGTGTCAGGACCCCCCGAGTCAGAGCCCCCTCCCCGCCCCCGCAACACCCGGCCCACCTCGTTCCCGATGAGCACAGGCCGCACGTAGAGGCTGGTGCCCGCGCTGCCCGGGACCCAGTCCTTGTCCACCTCCACCAGCCGGCGGATGCACTCGAGCAGCTCGGCCTTGTCGAAGCTCTGGGCGGCGGACGCGTGGGGTCAGGGGGCTCCCGGCCCGGCCCTCGGCCTCTTCTCCTCCCGCCCGGGGTGTCCCGGGGTGTC
Organism: Erinaceus europaeus; assembly: GCF_950295315.1. Classification (NCBI taxonomy): domain Eukaryota; kingdom Metazoa; phylum Chordata; class Mammalia; order Eulipotyphla; family Erinaceidae; genus Erinaceus; species Erinaceus europaeus. The sequence goes on from NC_080163.1 coordinate 3,357,920, forward strand.
CGGGGGCCTCACCGGCAGACAGAGGCGCCGGGCAGAGCGCAGCATGCGCTCCATGTTGAGCCAGGGCCGGAAGAGCCGCACCTGCTGGTCACCGCCTTTGTAGGCCTTCATGCCCTCGAAGAGCTGCAGAGACGCCAGAGACAGAGACAGGGAGACCCTTGAGACCCTGGGGACTGCGAGCTGCAAGCTGGGAGACAGAGGTGTTGACACAGAGACAGACCTGGAGCTGGGAGAAAACCAAATGCCCAGCAGAGGGAGGGAGAGGGTGGAGAGGCATGCACCCAGACCCAGAGACAGAAGGGTGCAGAGATGGGGCTGCTCACATCCTTCCCGTGTTGCTGGTACTAAGTCAGGAGGGGTGGTAGCCTTGAAAAAGAAGTGTTGGGGGGGGGGGCTGGCTACATAGCTCACCTGGGTAGTGCGCCTGCTCGGCACATGGCCGCCACCCAGGTTTGGCTCTGGCCCTAACGGCACTGGGGGGAGTGTTGTGCTGTCCCCCAACCCACTCCACCCCCGTGTGTGGTGTGTGTGTGTGTCTGTGTCTCAGTCTCTCTACCTGAAAATATCAGCCTGGAGTGGTGAAGCCCCAGGAATGCCCAAAATTAATTAAGTAATGAGCTGGGGAAATAGCTCAGTTGGTAGGTAGTACAGTGACAATTTTTTTCTCTCTTCTTTTCTTTCCCCTTGATAGATTTTCATGCCTAAGGTTTCTGGTTCCAATCCTGGTACCGCATATCCCCAAGTGATACTCTGACTTCTTTCTCTGTCTCACATCTGTAATAAATAAAACAAATCTTAAAAAAAAAAAAAAAAAAGGGAGTTGGGCTGTAGCACAACGGGTTAAGCGCAGGTGGCACAAAGCACAAGGACCGGGGGAAGGGTCCTGGTTCAAGCCCTGGCTCCCCACCTGCAAGGGGGTCGCTTCACAGGCGGTGAAGCAGGTCTGCAGGTGTCTGTCTTTCTCTCCCCTGTCTTCCCCTCCTCTCTCCATTTCTCTCTGTCGTATCCAACAACAATGACAACAATAATTACAATATAAAACAACAAGGGCAACAAAAAGGAATAAATAAATATTAAAAAATTATTTTAAAAAACATTATACACCTTTTAAATGAAGGGGCTAGATGGTGGTTAAGTGTCAGACAGCCGGGCACTGTCTAGATGACAAGCTGTGGGGTGGACTGCCACACGGTAAGAAAAGTACAGAAGTCTCAAGAGAGATTCCAGGAAGGAGGCTAGTGGGCTGGGGAGAACAGTGGTTCTGCAACTTTCATGCTTGAGGCTCTGAGGCCCCAGGTTCAATCCCCAGCATCACCGTAAGCCAGAGCTGAGCCGCCTTCTCTGGTTAGTCTCTTTCTCTGTGTCTCTCATTTAAACAAATAAGAAGGCAGCCTGCCAAGCAGAAAGTACACAGTCTGCTGCGAACTTCGGTGTGGCAGGATGGAGTGAAGCAGTCACAGTCCTGAGCTAACCACACCGGCATGCTCACAGTCACCGCTGCCTAATGTGGTTCTCCAAATGATACACAGACATCTGACAGGGGAGCTAAGCGCTGGACCCCAAGGCACAGGCCCCAAGTTTGATCCCCCAGCACTGCAGGTGCCAGAGTGATGCTTTGGGCTATGCGGGTGTCCTCCCCAGCCCCCCGATTAATAAAGAAACGCTCGAAGAGAAAAGGAGGTGGGAAGCAGAAGCAGAGAGCAAACCCAGGGGTGAGCGAGCAGAAGGGGAGAGACGGGCGGGGGGACCTGCAGGGAGTAGTGGAGTGCGGAGCAGGCTGGGTGCAGCGTGAGGTTCTGGAAGGGCTGGATGCGGGGCGGGCCCCAGCCCTTCTCGGAGCTCCACTCCACCATCAGCATGTGGTCGGTGAACGTCTTCCCAAACACCAGGGGCTCCGTGGGGCTGGGCTTCCTGCGAGGCTCCTTCGTCAATTCCAGCTGCAAGTCTGCAGCCTAAGGGAAAGACAGGGCTGACCTTGGGGCGTCCTGGGAAGCACCCAACAGGAAAAGAACAACTGGCGTGTGCCCCCAGGGCTAAGACAGGGAGACTGGGGGGGAGGGGAGCCACCAGAGGCTTCTGGGACCTGTGGTTGGATCTTTCTCTCCAACTGTAGGCAGGCGCTTAACCACCCCACTCACTGACCTGGGGAATCTGAACGTTTGCAAAATGCCCGACCCCAGTTGCAGCCCCTCCTCCCCCACACTCAGGGGTCCCCCAGCCCCTCCTCCCTCACACCCAGGGGTCCCCCAGCCCCTCCTCTCTCACACCCAGGGTCCCCCAGCCCCTCCTCCCTCACACCCAAGGGTCCCCAGCCCCTCCTCCCCCACACCCAGGGGTCCCCCAGTCCCTCCTCCTCAAGATTCCCAAGTCTAAACCTGTTTTCACCTTGAAGCTGGAGGATGCATATCTCTGGGGTACACACCGAAGCCAAGGGACCGGGAGAAGTTTCCGTGCCCAGATCTGGGGGTGGAGACAAGATAAGCCTTGAGGTAAAGCCAGGAGAGACAGAGCCAGGCTCCTGCCCTCTGCCACCTCCTCCATGAGGGAGGCCCCAGGGCCTGCTCTGGCCAGGCTGGTACATTCTAGAGACCCACAGACCTGGCCGGACACATTGCAGAGCAGGTCAGCAGGAAGGGGAGGGGATGCTCAGACAGGCCATGTCCCCTCCCTGTCCCCATGAGGTAAAAAAGAAAAAAGCTGAACCAGCCCCCATCCCTTCCCCCACACGGGCAAAGTCAAATGCGAGCACCTCCCACTCCTGAGAACTTTGGCCCCGGCACTGAGGCCGCTCAGACAGAGGAGACAGGAGAGCAGCACGGGTAAGTGGGGGCTCCCTTGAGACCCAGGTGCTCAGTGCTGACAAGAGTGAGACATGGGAGGGTAATGGCCCCCACCCCAGCTGGGGCCGGCTGCAAGCTTCTCCTCCCTGAGGCTGAGGGTCCCCCAGCCCTTCAAACCTGACACCCAGGGGTCCCCCAGCCCCTCCTCCCTCACACCCAGGGGTCCCCCAGCCCCTCCTCCCTCACACCCAGGGGTCCCCCAGCCCCTCCTCCCTCACACCCAGGGGTCCCCCAGCCCCTCCTCCCTCACACCCAGGGGTCCCCCAGCCCCTCCTCCCTCATAGCCAGGGGTCCCCCCCAGCCCCTCCCCCTCACACCCAGGGGTTCCCCAGCCCCTCCTCCTTCATAGCCAGGGGTCCCCCAGCCCCTCCTCCTTCAGATCCCCAGCCCCTTCTACCTACATGGGTTCAGGTCACCCCACCCCCATCCCTTCTTCTCAGTGTCCAGATTCCCAGTCGCTCCCCCTCACATCCAGCGGATCAAATCTTTTCGGAGGATCTCATCTACAGATCCCCCAGACAAGGCCCCCTGTGACTCCAAATCCCCTCAGGTCCCAGGTCCAAGGGGCAGCCCCCCACCCCCTGCCACTGGGCTCAGCTGGGAGGTGGGGGGGGGAGCAGATCAGCCTCTGATCTCACAAGACCAGCGGAAAGGCGGCTGGATGCAGAGGCCAGGGACACCGAGCAGCCCCCCAGGCGCCCGCCTACAGCAGCAGCAGCAGCAGCAGCAGCAGCAGCAGCAGCAGCAGCAGCAGCAGCAGCGGCCACGGTCAGTCTTAGGGGTGGGGGAGCAGCCTTGAGCCTGGGCCAGGCTTTCTACCCACTTGTTCCTGGACAGACTGTGTGTCTGCGGGTGAGGGTGCTGGAACGGCCGGGTGGGGTGGGGGGTGCTGGAACAGCCGGGTGGGGTGGGGGGGTGCTGGAACGGCTGGGTGGGGTGCGGCTGCAAGGCTCGGCCTGTAGGTGGCTGTGCGCGGCCAGCACAGGTCTGGGGCCAGGCTGCTGTCCAGGAAGGGATGGGGTCCCCAGGAGGAGGGAAGGAAGGATGGACACACAGGGAGGCCACAGTCAGTGTGGGGCCAGCATTGCGGCTGGAGAGGAAGTGGGAATGGGAAAGTCAGAGTTATGGAGGGGTGGCCTGGGAGGTGGCACAGTGGCTGGACTACAGGACTTGGCAGCAGGACGTCCCGAGTTCGGACCTCCGCATGGCACAGACCAGAGCGATGTTCCAGAAGGTCCTTTCCTTCTCTCTCCCGACCCCCGTGCATTCAGGATTATCACTGAGGCTCAGTGCGAGCACTACAAAGCCACAGCTCCTGGGGCTGGGCGGTGGCGCATCCGGCTAAGAGCACGTGCCACAGTGTTCAAAGATCTGGGTTCAAAACCTTGGTCCCCCGCCAGGAGGTGGAAAGCTTCACAGGTGTTGTAGTGGTGCTGGAGGTGTCTGTCTCTCTCTATCTCCCCTCTCCCTCTCAATTTCTCTGTCTCTAATGAATAATAAAAAAAAAAAAGTTGAGTACACATGTCACAGCTCCTGGTGACCATTTTTTCCATTTTATTGGATACGACAGAGAAATTGAGAGAGGAGGGGAGAGAGAGACGGAAAGATAAGACACCTGCAGACCTGCTTCACCACTTGTGAAGTGATCCCCCTGCAGGTGGGGACTGGAGGACTCAAACCAGATCTTTGCACTCAAACCGGATCTTGTACTTAGTATTATGTGCACTTAACCGGGTGCACCACCACCTGCCCCCCAAAACTGTACATAATAAACCAGCTGATGGCTCCTTAAGTGCTTTTCTTTACCGGGGGAGAATAGTCTTTTAGACACTTAAATAAATTTATCATTGGGGGGCCAGGCAGTGGTGCACCCAGTTAAGCACATAGTACAAAGCTAAAGGACCAGAGCAAAGATCCCAGTTCGAGCCCCCGGCTCCCCACCTGCAGGGGGGTCGGTTGGTTCACAGGCGGTGCAGCAGGTCTGCAGGTGTCTGTCTGTCTTTCTCCCTCTCTATCTTCCCCTACTCTCTCAATTTACCTCTGTCCTATCCAATTAAAAAAAAGAAAAAGAAAAATGAACTCCAGGAGCAGTGGACTTGTAGTGCAGGCACCAAGCCGCAGCAATAACCCTGGAGGCAAAAACAATTAAATTAAGATAAATAAATTTATCACCCAGCTGCAATCCTAAATCAAGCAGAACCAGTCACTCCACACAAGACTTTATGTCTGTAGTATTATAAACTTGAGAAATCAGTGTTCAAGTTCCACTTTTCTCTAACTAGAATTCGGATGCATGAACTAAATGTTTCCTATTTAGTCCTCCTATAAACTCAGTAAAGAGTTTTGTTATTGCTATTGTCAACTTTGCCTTAAACATCTCAATTTAAACTTAACCTGAAAAATTTTAACTTTCCCCACAACCTCAACTTGAGTACTTTATTTACTAGCTTGATTACTGTTTTTACTTGAGTACTTTATTTACTAGCTTGATTACTGTTTTTACTTGAGTACTTTATGTACTAGAACAGGCTGGGCTTTGTTCTGCCAACAGCTTGTTTGCTTATCCTTGAAGGTGGCTGTGTTAGTTAAAATAGTGGCTCTGGAGGCCAGGAGACAACTTATGCTGTAGAAGACAAAACACACACCTTACCACAAACGAGACCTTGGGTTCTAGCCCTGGCACAGCACATGGAAGCACCACGAACTACACTGGGTGAATGTTGAGGTGTGTCCTCTCCCCTCCCTGCCACTCTTCCCCATCACCCTGCGGGAAGAGAGCAGAGGAGGAGGAGGAGGAGGAAGAGAAGAAGCAAAAACGAGAAAAGGATAGCTTGGAAACAGTAAACACAAACAAACAAACAAAAAAGAAAGCAAAGTTGACAGCCAAATAGATAATGGTCAGTAAAAAGAGAGACTGGGGGCCAGAGAGATAGCTCTCTGGGTAGGTCACTGCCATGAGCACAGACCCATGGAAGGTACTGGTGTCTCTCCTTCTCCATCTGAAAAAAATGGCCTAGAGCAGTGAAATCACATAAGCGCGAGGACTCAGTTCTAAAAGGAAAAAAAAAAAAGAGAAGGGGAGTCGGCGGTGGCGTAGCAGGTTAAGCGCAGGTGGCACAAAGTGCAAGGACTGGCGTCAGGATCCCGGTTCAAGCCCCCGGCTCCCCACCTGCAGGGGAGTCGCTTCACAGGCGGTGAAGCAGGTCTGCAGGTGTCTGTCTTTCTCTCCCCCTCTCTGTCTTCCCCTCCTCTCTCCATTTCTCTCTGTCCTATCTGAAAAGAGAGAGAGAGAGAGAGAGAATTTGAGATAAGAGGTGGAATGGGAGACCGAGACAGCCAAGGAAAGGCCAAGAAAAATAAACTCAAGTGGGAGCTGGGTGGTGGCGTGACTGGTTGAGTACACACAGTACATTGTGCAAGGAGCCAGGTTCAAGTCTCTGGTCCCCACCTGCAGGGGGAAAGTTCACGAGTGGTGAAGCAACGCTGCAGGTGCCTCTCTCACTCTCTATAACCATCTTCCTGCTCAATTTCTGGCTGTGTCTATCCAATTAATAAAGATTTTTTTAAAAATTTAAAAATAAATAAATAAACCCAAGTGTAAGAACTGGCACAAGGATGCTGGTTTTAGCCCCCGGCTCCCCACCTGCAGGGGAGTCGCTTCACAGGCAGTGAAGCAGGTCTGCAGGTGTCTGTCTTTCTCTCCCCCTCTCTGTCTTCCCCTCCTCTCTTGATTTCTCTGTCCTATTCAAAAAAATTAAAAAATGGTCACAGGAGCAGTGGATTCATAGCGCAGGTACCAAGCCCCAGCGATAACCCTGAGGGCAAAAAAAAAAAAAAAAAGGAGAAGAAGAGAGAAAGAAAGAAAGAAAGAAAGAAAGAAAGAAAGAAATAGGAGGAGTGGCCCCGGAGGTGGCACAGTGGATAGTGTTGGACTCACAAGCATGAGATTCTGAGTTCCATCCCTGGCAGCACACGTACTAGAGTGATGTCTGATTCTTTTTCTTTCTCTCCTACTATCCCTTTCATTAATAACTCAATAAAATGTAGGGAAAAAAGGAAAGGAGGAATCAAAGACTAGATAGAAATAAGATAAGGGGGGCTGGGTGGTGGCTTTGGGCTTATTTTTTAAAAAATATTTTTGAAAGAATAATAGACTTCCTGTGACAAAGCACAAAGTAAAAGGTGGTTCCTGAGAAATGAAGAATGTATTTGAGGGGCCAGGCAGTAGTGCCACCAGTAGACAGTGCAGATTACCATGCTCAAGGACCCAGGTTCAAGCCCCCAGGCCCCATCGTGTGGGTGTGTGTTGGGGGGTGGGGAGCTTCAATTCCAAGCAGTACCTTCATGCTTAAGGGCAGAGGAACCCAGGGGAGAAAGGAAAAGCCAGAGCACACACTCACAGGGTTTCTTTCCGGGGTTGGGGTCTCACCTCAGCTCAGAAAAGTTCACTAGCTGCGAACATCCTAAATTTCGGGCTTTGGGATGGCAGGGAAGGGTGGGCAGGAGGGAGGGTTTCTGTGCCACAGTGCCACCTGTGCAGTCCAGGGGTGTCCGCCCAGCCCGGTCTTAGAGCGTTCCTGTCAGAGCCTAGCACTGCCTCCACCTCCCGGCCCAGAGGAGTCCCCAGCACAAAGTTGTACCATCCTTGCTTGTCTCAGCCATGGACTATCTATGACCGTCCCAAAGCCCTAGACTATTCTTGTCAGGACTCAGGACTGACCACATAACATGTAGAACTCTTTCTTTTTTTTGACTTTATTATTGCTATATTTTGGATAGAGACTGAGAAATTGAGAGGGAAGCAGGGGAGACACAGGGAGGGAGGGAGGCAGGGTGGGAGAGAGACCTGGGGAGCCAGAGGCTCGAACAGGGGTCCTGGCACTTCATACTAAGTGCGTTCAACTCAGTGTGCTACTACCCGGCCCCCCATTTGTTCCTTTTATTTCCTCCATTTTATTTGATAGGACAGAGAGAAATTGAGAGAGGAGGGGAAGACAGAGGGAGGGACCTGCAGACCTGCTTCACCGCTTGTGAGGGGTCCCCACTGCAGGTGGGGAGCAGGGCTTGAACCCTGGTCCTTGAGTGGGTCCTTCTGCATGGTACTGTGTGCACTTCACGGGGTGCAACACTACCCGCCCCCCCTCCTTGCTTTTTTTTTTTTTTTTTTTCTTTCTTTATAATGTAATTTATTTGATGGGACAGAGAGAAGTTGGGAGGGAAGGGGCAGACAGAGAGGGCTGTGGCAACTACACAGTAGTCATGCTGACAAGACTGTCATGCCTGAGGCTCCTAAGGTCGCACCCAGGTTCAACCCCCACGCTCCCTTATGCCAGAGCTGAGCAGTATTCTGGGAAAAGAAGAGAAGAAAGAGACCTTTCCCGTGCTTCACCTTTCCTGACGCTTCCTCCTCCTGGGAAGCTTACAGCTGGGGGTTGGGGGATTGAACCCCAGTCTTTGCACATGCTGAGCAGCTGTGTGCTCAACCAGCTGTGCCACCACCTGGCTCCTGTACACCTTTTGTCTCTTCGCAGAGATAGAAGATGAGAAGGAATCAGAAGATAGAGAGGGAGAGGAGAAGACACCCCCGCAGCAGCACTGCTTCAGAGCTCTTACAACTCCTGCCCTAGGGAGTCGGGCGGTAGCGCAGTGCGTTAAGCACTGGTGGCGCAAAGTGTGAGGATCAGCATCAAGGACCTGCGTAAGGATCCCGGTTCGAGCCCCCGGCTCCACACCTGCAGGGGAGTCGCTTCACAAGTGGTGAAGCAGTGCTGCAGGTGTCTGTCTCCCTATCTCCCACAGTTCTCTCAATTTCTGTCTCTATCCAATAAAAAAAAAAAAAGAAAACATTAAAAAAAGAGAGAAGGGGGTGTTGGGCTGTAGCGCAGTGGTTACGTGCACGTGGTGCAAAGCACAAGGACCCGTCTAAGTGCCCCGGTTCAAGCCCCCGGCTCTCCACCTGCAGGGGAGTCGCTTCCCAGGCGGTGAAGCAGGTCTGCAGGTGTCTGTCTTTCTCTCCCCCTCTCTGTCTTCCCCTCCTCTCTCCATTTCTCTCTGTCCTATCCAACAACGACAACATCAATAATAACTACAACAATACAACAAGGGCAACAAATGGGAGTAAATAAATAAACACTAAAAAACAAACAAAAAAACAACTTCTGCCCTGCAGATGGGGCCCAAGGGCCTAACCCCTGGGTGTACCACTGCCGGCCCTTCATCTGATCTCACGGCAGCAATGCTCAGCTCAGCTCTATGGTGGTCCCTGGACTGAACTGGGACCCGTGGAGCCTCGGCCACGGACACGCGTTTTGTAAACTGCTGTGCTACTTCCTGGCCCTGTTTGTTTATTTTTCACCGGAGCCCTCTGCTGAGCCATGGCTGGGGGCCTGTGTGGGTGCCCTGGCTGAACCTGGGGCTTCAGAGGCCTCAGGCACACACTGTCCCTTCCTGATCCAGGACTCACCTCCCAACAGCCCAGACCTCTCCCCATTCCAACCCGGGCTCTTATCTGTCACTGCACTGGAGCGCCACCCACAGATCACACTGTCCCACGCCCGGCCCAAGCCTGTCTCCATCGGTCGCCAACAAGCCCTAGGGGGGGAATAAAAAATTCACCTAGTTTCTGCATCCAAGAGACCCAGGCAGGCTGGGGAAATAGCTCAGCTGCACACCCCACCCGGCCTGGCTGCTGCAGTTCCATGAGCCACACCGCACGCCCTGGCTGGTGTTCCCACCTGTCCTGACCGAGTCTCAGCCTCCTGCGAGACATGCTTGCATGCAATAAATAAATACTATTTTAAGAGAGAGAGGGAGACTCTCAAAGGCAGATGCAAAGTTAACAGGAAACCCTTTCCCCCTTTCTAGGAGCTGTTGAGTTCCCTTCCGCCAGAGAAACCTGTTTCTCTACAAAAATCAGACTCCTGCGAACTCTGCGGGCTGACAACACAGCAGGAAGGGCAGGTGCGGCCCCTCTACCCGGGGCTCCCCGACTCCCCCCTCTAACCACAGGGGTCCCCGACTCCCCCCTCTAACCACGGGGTCCCCGACTCTCCCCTCTAACCAGGAGGTCCCCGACTCTCCCCTCTAACCACGGGGTCCCCGACTCTCCCCTCTAAGCGGGGGTCCCTGACTCCCCCTCTAACCAGGGGGTCCCCGACTCTCCCCTCTAACCAGGGGGTCCCCGACTCTCCTCCTCTAACCGGGGGGTCCCCAACTCTCCCCTCTAACCGGGGGTCCCCGACTCTCCTCCTCTAACGGGGGTCCCCGACTCTCCTCTAACTGGGGGGGTCCCCGACTCTCCCTCTAACTGGGGGGGTCCCCAACTCTCCTCTAACCAGGGGTCCCTGACTCTTCCCTCTAACCGGGGGTCCCCGACACTCCCTCTAACCGGGGGTCCCCGACTCCTCCTCTAACCGGGGGTCCCCGACTCTCCTCCTCTACCCGGGGGGTCCCCTACTCTCCCTCTAACCAGGGGGTCCCCGACTCCCCCCTCTAACCGGGGGGTCCTCGACTCTCCCCTCTAACCGGGGGTCCCCGACTCCCTCCTCTAACCGGGGGTCCCTGACTCCCTCCTCTAACCAGGGGGTCCCGGACTCTCCTCCTCTAACCAGGGGGTCCCTGACTCCCCCCTGTAACCGGGGGTCCCTGACACCCCCTGTAACCGGGGGGGTCCCGACTCCCCCCTCTAACCGGGGGGGTCCCTGACTCTCCTCCTCTAACCGGGGGGTCCCCGACTCTCCCCTCTAACCACGGGGTCCCCGACCCTCCCTCTAACCGGGGGGTCCCCGACTCTCCCCTCTAACCGGGAGTCCCCGACTCCCCCTCTAACCGGGGGTCCCCGACTCTCCCCTCTAACCGGGGGGTCCCCGACTCTCCCCTCTAACCGGGGGGTCCCGGACTCTCCCCTCTAACCGGGGGTCCCCGACTCCCTCCTGTAACCGGGGGGGGGGGGTCCCGACTCCCCCCTCTAACCCGGGGGTCCCCGACTCTCCCCTCTAACCGGGGGGTCCCCGACTCTCCCCTCTAACCGGGGGTCCCCGACTCCCTCCTCTAACCGGGGGTCCCCGACTCTCCCCTCTAACCGGGGGGTCCCCGACTCTCCCCTCTAACCGGGGGTCCCCGACTCCCTCCTGTAACCGGGGGGGTCCCGACTCCCCCCTCTAACCCGGGGGTCCCCGACTCTCCCCTCTAACCGGGGGGTCCCCGACTCTCCCTCTAACCGGGGGGTCCCCGACTCCCCCCTCTAACCGGGGGGTCCTCGACTCTCCCCTCTAACCGGGGGTCCCCGACTCCCCCCTCTAACCGGGGGTCCCCGACTCCCCCCTGTAACCGGGGGGGTCCCGACTCCCCCCTGTAACCGGGGGGGTCCCTGACTCTCCTCCTCTAACCGGGGGGTCCCCGACTCTCCCCTCTAACCGGGGGGTCCCCGACTCTCCCTCTAACCGGGGGGTCCCCGACTCTCCCCTCTAACCGGGGGGTCCCCGACTCCCCCTCTAACCGGGGGTCCCCGACTCCCCCTCTAACCGGAGGTCCCCGACTCTCCCCTCTAACCGGGGGGTCCCCGACTCTCCCCTCTAACCAGGGGGTCCTGGACTCTCCTCCTCTAACCGGGGGGTCCCCGACTCTCCCCTCTAACCGGGGGTCCCCGACTCCCTCCTGTAACCGGGGGGGTCCCGACTCCCCCCTCTAACCCGGGGGTCCCCGACTCTCCCCTCTAACCGGGGGGTCCCCGACTCTCCCTCTAACCGGGGGGTCCCCGACTCTCCCTCTAACCGGGGGGTCCCCGACTCTCCCCTCTAACCGGGGGGTCCCCGACTCCCCCTCTAACCGGGGGTCCCCGACTCCCCCTCTAACCGGGGGTCCCCGACTCCCCCTCTAACCGGGGGGTCCCCGACTCTCCCCTCTAACTGGGGGTCCCCGACTCTCCCCTCTAACCGGGGGTCCCCGACTCCCCCTCTAACCAGGGGTCCCCGACTCTCCTCCTCTAACCGGGGGGTCCCCGACTCTCCTCTAACCGGGGGTCCCCGACTCTCCTCTAACCGGGGGTCCCCGACTCTCCCCTCTAACCGGGGGGTCCCCGACTCTCTAACCAGGGATCCCCGACTCTCTAACCAGTGGTCCCCGACTCTCCTCCTCTAACCAGGGGGTCCCCGACTCTCCCCTCTAACCAGGGGTCCCCGACTCCCCCCTCTAACCAGGGGGTCCTGCCTCCACTTCCAAGCCCGGGTGCACCGCGTCAGAGCGGGAGGGGTCTGGGGAGCCCCCCACCAGCGCCTCTCCCATCACCGCCTCCGCCAGGCTCCCCACTTCCCAGCGCCCCTGTGGCCCCCTCCCACCCCGGAGCCCCCCACCGCAGCGACCCCCCCAAGTCCAGCCTCGTGCTGTCCCCAAACGGGACCCCTCATCCTCCCTCCCCGCCCCGCCCGGGAGGAGCCCGGCCCGAGTCCTCCCTCCCGGAAGCGCCGCTCCCGGGGGAACCCCGAAGCCCCCGGCGACCTCCCCCCGCCCCGCAGGGGGACCCACCTGCCCCAGCGCGGCCGCGGCCATGGTCTGCGCGGCGGGTAACTGCGCCGGCCCGCGCGCAGCCCCGGAGACCGACGTTCCGGCCCCGCCCCGCGCACGCCCCCTCCCGCGGGAGGCCCCGCACCCAGGCCCGGCGCGCCCACGGAACGGCGCATGCGCGGGACCCCGCGGAGGGGAGCCCGCGGGAGGGGGGGCGCCCAGCGCCCAGCGCCCAGCCCAGCCCAGCCCTGTCTGCGGCTCTTTGCGAAAGTACTTTTTTTCTTAAAAAAAAAAAAAAAAAAAAAAAACACCAAAACACTTTATTTATGTATTTATTTCTAGAGTGCTGCTAAACTCCGGCTGCTGCTGGTGCTGGGGGTTGAACCTGGAAACTTTGGTGCTGTAGGCATGAAAGTCTTTCTGCATAACTATTATGCTACCTCCTCCAAGATGCTTTTTGCAAAAAGGCGTGTTAATAGGGACCTCCAGGGCGGGGGAGACAGCATAATGGTTATGCAAACAGACTCTCATGCCTGAGGCTACACACACACACACACACACACTTACAGTCAGGGTAGTGGGTGTGCAGAGAAGCACTTAGTGAAAAAGAAAAAGGTCTGAGCCAGGCGGCGGCACACCTGGTTGAGTGCACACGTGACCGCGCACAAAGACTCGGGTTCGAGCCCCTGGTCCCCACGCGCAGGGGGAAAGCTTCACAAGTGGTGAAGCAGGGCTGCTGGTGTTTCTCTCTTTCTCCTGCTGCCCTCTCTATTTCTCTCTGTCTCTATCCAATAATTAATAAAATATAAGTCGTTTTTTTAAAAAGACCTTCGGAGAGGATTGCGGGGAGGGAGCTCGTCATCACCCAATCCCTGTTTGAATCGTGTTTCTTTCCAGCCACCAGATAGATGAGTGCACTTTTTGTAGCTTTCTCTGCGATAAAAATACACAGGGCTCATTCTCCTTCTGTTTATTCGCTCATCTGTGACCCAGCCACTACCACTAATGATGCCAACCCCTTAACTCAATCACTGGGCTTCTAAGAACCACTCCCCCCAAGGCAGGATTTCCTGATGACTCACCTCCCCTCCACATCCTCACACTTTTTTTTTTTTTTTTACCAGAGCACTGCTCAGCTCTGGCTTATGGCCGTGTGAGGGACTGAACCGAGGACTTGAGAGCCTCAGGCATGAAAGTCTCTTTGCATAACCATTATGCTATACCCCCACCCTATCCTCACACTTTTGAGAAAGTCTCCCCAACTTAAAGATGTGAATTAGTCAATGACAGCACCATGGAATCACCTGTAATTTATGGCAATTGAAACTTGGACTAGGGGGAGATACAGTGATTTTTGTAACAGACTTTATTTTAAAAATCTTTTTTTACATTTATTTATTTGATTGGATAGAGAGAAATTGAGAGGGGAAGGGCAGATGGAAAGACACTTGTAGCTCTGCTTCACAGCATGGGGGAACTCCCCCACCTCCTGCAGGTGGGGACCAGGGGCTTGAACCTGAATCCTTACAAATGGTGATTTGTGGCTTCAACTGCGTGCATCACCACCAGATCACACAACAGTCTTTCATATCTGAGGCTCCGAGCTCCCACATTCACCCCTCCCAAGGACCACCATAAACCAGACTGTGCAGTGTTGTGGTAAAAATAAATAAATGAGGGAATTGGGCGGTAGCGCAGCGGATTAAGCACACGTGGCGTGAAGAGCAAGGACCTGAGTAAGGATCCCGGTTCGAGCCCCCAGTCCCCCACCTGCGGGGGTGGGGTAGGGTGGGGGGCGTCACTTCACAAGTGGTGAAGCAGATCTGCAGGTGTTTTATCATTCTCCTCCCCCTCTCTTTGGCATCTCCTCCTTTCTCCATTTTTCTCTGACCTATCCAACAACACCACCAATAACAACAATAACTACAACAATAAAACAACCAGGGCCGTGGTCCACAGAGATGGCGCAGTGGATAAGGCATTGGACTCTCAAGCATGAGGTCCTGAGTTCAATCCCCGGCAGCACATGTACCAGAGTGATAACTGGTTCTTTCTCTCTCTCTCTCCTATCATTTCTCATGAATTAATAAATTAAAAAAATTTAAAAAACAAATAAATAAAATAAACAACAAGGGCAACAAAAGGGAATAAATAAAGAAGTATTTTTTAAAAAAATAAATAAAGGAAGGTCTGGGCCGTGGTGCACCTGGTAGAGCTTGTGATTTCCAATGCTGCAGGTCGCGTGCTCTCTCTTTCTCTCCCTATCTTTCTCTCTTGACTTTTCTGTCTCTACCCAACAAAGAACTAATAATAAAATAATAATCATATAAACACCCCTATTAAAACGTGTCTCTGCCCGATTTTTTGAGCTCTGAGCCCCGTCCCCAGATCTTTCACAATCATAATTGCACCCCCACCACTCCCCATTCCTGCATTTGGGTTACTATGAAAACTAAACCCTGTTCCTGTCGTTTCTTCAAGGCCACGGGGCTTCTGTAACCCTACCCCGAGACACTTTGCTCCAAATCTTCTCCCCAAGCCCGAGAGCCTCAGGCTGGGGCCATCCAGTTTCTGCCCCCGCAAGGGCGTAGTTCTGTTTGTCTTCCCTCCTTCGCAGCGGCCGCCGCGCCCGCATACCCGCCCACGCCGCGGCCAATCAGAGAGCGCCGCACACCCCCTGCCTCGGCCAATCCGCAGCCGCCCTGAGGCCCCACCCCCTCGCCTGGGGCAGCCCCGGACAGGACCCCTGCTCCGCCCAGGCAACCCAGGCCCTGCTCTTCTCCAGCCTTCCCCCTTACTTCCTCTCCCTCCCCAAGTTTATTTACTTATTTATTTTATTCCCTTTTGTTGCCCTTGTTGTTGTAGCTCTGTCGTGGTTATTATTGTTGTTGTTGATGTTGTTCGTTGTTGGCTAGGACAGAGAGAAATGGAGAGAGGAGGGGAAGACAGAGAGGGGGAGAGAAAGACAGACACCTGCAGACCTGCTTCATGGTCTGTGAAGCGACTCCCCTGCAGGTGGGGAGCCGGGGGCTCGAACCGGGATCCTTACGTCGGTCCTTACGCTTTGCGCCATTTGTGCTTAACCCGCCCGACTCCCCCCTTTTTTATTATTACTTTTTCCCTTTTCCAGAGCACAACTCAGCTCTTTCTTAGGGTGGTGCCAGGGACTGAACCTGGGGTCTCAGGCATGGATTTTTTTTTTTCTTTTGCATAAACCGCCCAAGTTTTTCCCCCTTCCTTCTCCTCTCCAAATGCAAGAGTCTGGGTCCCCATCTCCCTGTCCCTTTGATATGCAGCAACATCAGCCTCCAGGCAGCCTCTTCATCCGCAGGGATCTCGGCCCCCTAAGGGCCAAGAATAAACTGGAGGCCTTTTTGCGTCTCCTCTATTATTTCCTAATTAGCGCATAATTTACACTGTCCTGCGGGTCTTTGAGTCGGTGCCCCAGAGGAACCGGCTCAGCTCTGCCTATGCGCCCCCTGCCGCCCGACTTTGGGAACTGCAGGTAGAAGCCGCAAGGCTCGCCGGGAGTTGTAGTCTCGGGGGGGGGGTGTCCACGGATTCTCTTGGAGACTCGCGTCTATGGGGGTCCTCCAGGTGTGGCAGGACTCCAGAAGGGCGGAAAACAAACGTGACAATGCCCTCCTTCCGGCTGCGAGGTGCTTTTATAGGAAGCTGCAGCGTGTCTAAGTGTGTGTGTGGGGGGGGCTGGTACACGAGAGGCAGCAGGTGGGAGACTGACTTTGGGGTGCAAGGGGTCTCGTCAAAGAGGCCCAGAATAGGGGATCAGGAAGGGATGCCGGGGTCCTCCACTGTTACAGCCCGACTGGCTTTGCACCCATACCCCAGCTCGGCGCCCCCGGTCACCAGCAGCTCCACCCCGGTGCAGAAGTGGGCCTCCGCCGCCAGGAACACGGCGGCCGCCGCCACGTCTGCTGGCCGGCCCATGCGGCCCAGGGGCTGCGGAGACATGAAATGGGCGCGGGGGTCAGGGGAAGCCCCTAACTGAACACCACGCCCCGCTTCGGAGTCTCCCCCCAATGCCGCAGAAAGTCAAACCGTCACACCGGCTTTTGAGAGAAGGGCAAATCAAAGACTAGAGCCCATGAACCCAGACAAGCTCCCGCGCTCCAGCAGGTGGACAGAGGGACAGGAAGGCCAGGAGCTGGGTTTGGGGAGCAACCGGGGGGGGGGGGGTTGAAGGCCCCTAAATCTTCCCACCTCTAGGATCATAGACCTCAAATTTCCTTCGAGTAAAATCAAGAATTTTCTCCCACCTCCTCCTCCACCACCACCTCCACCACCTCCTTCACCTCCACCTTCTTCTTGGCTGATTTTTCCATATTTTTAAAAAAGATTTACTGGGGCCAGATGGTGACACACCTGCTTAAGTGCACATATCACAGCGTCCAAAAGTTGCAGGTTCAAGCCCTTGGTCCCCACCTGCAGGGGGCAAGCTTCACACGTGGTGAGGCAGGGCTGCAGGTGTTTCCTTGTCTCCCCATCTCTCCTCAATTTCTGTCTCTATCCAATAATAAATACATAATGCTTAACAAAAATAAATTATAAATATAGGGGGCCAGGTGGTGGCGCACCTGGCTGAGCGCATGTATTACAATGGGCAAGGACCTGGGTTCTAGTCCCCAGTCCCTACCTGCAGGGGGAAAGCTTTGCAAGTGGTGAAGCAGGGCTGCTGGTGTCTCTCTGTCTCTCTCCTTCTCTATCACCCCCTACCTTCTTGATTTCTATATGTCTCTATCCAATAAATAAAGATTAATAAATAAATAAATAAAAGAGAGGTTTATTGGGAGTCGGGCGGTAGCGCAGCGGGTTAAGCACACATGGCATAAAGCACAAGGGCTGCCGTAAGGATCCCCGTTCGAACCCCGGCTCCCCACCTGCAGGAGGTCGATTCGCAAAAGATGAAGCAGGTCTGAGGTGTCTGTCTTTCTCTCCCCCTCTCTGTCTTCCCCTCCTCTCTCCATTTCTCTCTGTCCTATCCAACAACAGCAACAGCTATGACAACAATAATAACTACAACAAGCACAACAACAAGGGCAACAAAATGGGAAAAATAGCCTCCAGGAGCAGTGGATTCATAGTGCAGGCACCGAGCCACAGCAATAACCATGGAGGCAAAAAAAAAAAAAAATCACTTTAAAAAAGAAAGATTTATTCCAGGGGCCGGGTGGTGGTGCACCTGGCTGAGTGCATACAAGTGCCAGGACCCACCTGCAAGGGAAAAGCTTCATGAACAGCGCTACAAACGTTTTTTCCCCTCTCCCTCTCTAGCTCCTCTCCCCTCCTCAAGTTCTCTCTATCCTCTATCAAATAAAAAGAAAGGAAAAAATATAATTGGGGCAGGGGGAAGGCTGCTGGGAGCAGTGGATTCATTATGCAGGCAGCCCAGCAATAATTATAGTGGCAATAAATAGGTAAATATTTTTTACAAAGATGGAGGGATATGGTGTTCTGGAAGGTGGCAGAGTAGATAAAGCACAAGGTCCAAGTTCAATCTCCAGCACTCCAGTGATCCTCTAATATACTCGGTCTCCCCCCTCCTTCTCTCTCTCCCTCTCATTAATAAATAAAATCTTTAAAATAAAAGAGGGCTGTGGAAAGAGCAAAATGGTTCAGCAAAAGGCAGAAAAGGTTCAGTCTGAGGCTCTGAGCTTCCAGGTTCAATCACCAGCACCACCATCAACCAGAGCTGAGCAGTGCTATGGTGTCTGCTTATCTGTCTGTCTGTCTGTCTCTCTCTCTCTCTCTTTCACTATGTGTGTGAATCTCTCTCATTAAAATAAACAAGTACATAGGGAGGGGTGCCCCTGGTTGAGTGCACATGAGCAAGGACCCAGGTTCAAGCCCCTGGTCCCCCTCTGCAGAGGGAAAGCTTCACAAATGGTGAAGCAGGGCTGCAGGTGTCTCTCTGTCTCTTTCCCTCTCTATCTCCCACTTCCTCTCAATTTATGGTTGTCTCTATCCAAGAGATAATGATAATGAAAATAAAATAAACAAGTACAATATTTTTAAAAAATAAAACAAGAGAAAGGGAGAGACGCTGCAGTACTGCTCCCCCATCTACAGAGCTCGCTGCTGGGCAGTGCTCACTGCTGACGCCAGGATGCAAAGCCAGGGCCTTGCACCTGTGACAGCACATGTTCTGCGGGGCTGCCTGCATGGTGAGATGTGTATCCCACATGGAGGGGTTCTCTCCAGAAGCCCATCCTGAGTCCTACCCCTTCCCTGTTGCTTGAAAAGGGCGAGGCCAGCAGGACTAGAGGCTCCAAGCCGTGCTACGTGCCCAGACTGGTCTTTGGCAGATGGGCTGCTGAAGCAACATGCACCCCAACTCCTGCATCTCTGGGGGCCCTCCTCCCTCAGCACCTAGTCCCATCAGCCCTGGATCCGGCCTCTCTCCTACCTGGGCCAGGATGCCCTCATGGACTGTGGCCATGGGCTGGGGTGTTGAGGCGGCCAGCTCCTCCCACAGGGGTGTCCAGATGTTTCCTGGGGAGATGCTGGAGAAGCCAAGGAGGTCAGGGAAGACAACCCCCAACCCCAGGGGGCCCTCCAGCCCTGCCCCACCCCCAACACACACTCCCAGCTCCCTGGAGCTGCTCACCAGTTGACGCGAACCCCATACTGACTCTCATCCAGGGCCAAGGCTTTGGTCATGGCTGTCACCGCCCCCTGCAGAGAACAGAGGATGGGGCCCAGGGGACAGGTGAGGCCAGAAAAGACCAGCCTCCTGTCCATGGGGCAGCCAGCTTGGCACAGGGCTGTAGGAACAGGGAGGTCATGCCCTCCCTTCTGGCTTCCTTGGGACGTACCAGGCTCTGTATCTGCGAGATACTCAGCATGGAACCTCTCTGGGAGCCATAGAGAACGTTTAACTGGGTAGCACATGTGAAAAGTCAGCCTAGAACCCAGTAAACTCATGCTCAAAGGTGGAGGTTCCTGGGGGCTAGGGGGAGGGCAGGATCAGGAAGGGAGGGAAGGGGCAGGGGCTGGGGTACCTTGGTGGCCACATATGGAACTGCCCGGGACTGGCCGATGGTCCCCACCAGGCTGGAGATGTTGATAACATTCCCCTGAGTCTTCCTCAGGTGCGGGAGGGCCAGCTGGGGAGGCAGGAGGCAGAAGGAGCAGTGCACACCCCCAGGGGGAGGCCCCCACCCCAACCCACTGAGAGGCACCCTGCTGGCTGGGACAGTGGCCGTGTCCTTGGGTGTTCACTGGCTGGTTTGAAGCCTGGTGGGGAAACATCTGGAGCTCCCAGTGTGCCTGCTCTGGTTTGCACCCAGGGTCTCTGGGTCTCTGTTCAAACAGTCCCTCCAGGGCCAGGGAGACAGATCACAGGAGGAGCATCTACCGTGCACCGTGCTCAGCCCAGGCTTGAACCCCAGTACCACATGAAGTCCTGTGGCCACCAGGAGAAGCTCCAGGGCTAAACTATCTCTCCCTCATTTATCTTTTTTTTTTTTTTTTAACCAAAGTCCTGCTCAACTCTGGTTTATGGTGGTGCAGGGGATTGAACCTGAGACTTCAGAGCCTCAGGAATGAGACTCTTTGCATAACCATTATGCTATCTACCCCCACCCTCCTTTATCAATTTTAAAGACTTATTTATTTATTTATTTTTATTTCTATTTATTTTTCCATTTTTGTTGCCCTTGTTGTTTTCTGTTGTTGTAGTTATTATTGTTGTTGATGTCGTTGTTGTTGGATAGGACAGAGAGAAATGGAGAGAGGAGGGGAAGATAGAGGGGGAGAGAAAGACAGACACCTGCAGACCTGCTTCACCGCCTGTGAAGGGACCCCCCTGCAGGTGGGGAGCCGGGGGCTCGAAGCGGGATCCTTACACCGGTCCTTGCACTTTGCACCACATGTGCTTAAGCCCCTGCACTACCGCCGACTCCCCATAAAGATTATTTTATTCATTTGATATGAGAGGAAGGTTCAGGTCAGTGAAGAAGTGAGACAGAAGCCAGAGCACCACTCTGGCCCAAGTGGCACTGAGGACTGAGCCCAGAGCCTCGGGCATAGAAGCGCTGGACTCCATCATCCTGAGCCATTTCTCCAGCTGCTTTTCCTTCTTTAGAGAGAATTGGGGGACGGTTACTCAGCTCTGGCATAAAGGAGTGAGTGCTGGGAACGGAACCTGTAGCTGCTGAAGCCTCCGGCAAGAAACTTGTAGCCGCTGAAGCCGGCAAGTAAGTTGTAAATCAGTGTCTAACAGGCTGAGTTAGCTTCCCAGCCCTGGCTCTCTGACTGGAGGAAAAGAAAAAAGAAAACAGCCTGGAGCACTGAAACCTCACATGTGCAAGGCCTTGGTTCCAGGAAAAAAGAATCTCTCCTTGTCTAGGTTAGAATTTTCTGTCAGTGTCTGTCTACCCACACCTTCTCTCACCATGTCTCCTTTCGCCAGCCTACTTCTTTCACTCTCTCTCTCTCTCCCTCCCCTTTTTAGGATTTCTGTCTCTCCTTTTGTAGGTCTCCATTTTCCTCTCTCTGAGTCTGTATGTTACACATAAGAAAATAGAAACCAGGCAGGCGGTGCAAAGCACAAGGACTGGCATAAGGATCCCGGTTCGAGCCCCCGGCTCCCCACCTGCAGGGGAGTCGCTTCCCAGGCGGTGAAGCAGGTCTGCAGGTGTCTGTCTTTCTCTCCCCCTCTCTGTCTTCCCCTCCTCTCTCCATTTCTCTCTGTCCTATCCAACAACAACGATATCAATAACAACAATAACTACAGCAATAAAACAACAAGGGCAACAAAAGGGAATAAATAAATAAAATAAATACTAAAAGAAATAATAAAAAAAAAAGAGCCAGGAACCAGGGCTGGGGAGACAGCATAATGGTTGTGCAGAGATTCTCCTGCCTGAGGCTCTGAGGTCCCAGGCTCAATCCCCAGCACCACCATCTGCCAGAGCTGAGCAGGGCTCTGGAGGAATTGTGAAGAAATAAGTCCCCCAAGTTGACTCAATTAGGAATCCCTTATATAGAAAGCTAGATGATTTAAGTGACCAGAAAATGAAGGAATTTCCCCTTTTCCCCACCCAAGGACAGCAGAGAGTTTCTGATTAACTAAGAATGTTTATAGAAGAGATATCCAAACCCATGTGCCTTGTAACCTTTATGCCTTGAAATTACATGAAAGCCTGCATATTTTCGCTTCTGTGACCTTGCTTGCTTACCAGCAGTAGTTTCAAAAAGTTTATTCTAGGAATGTACTCATGTGACCCCTTCGACCCCCCCCCCCAATTCCCTTTAAAAGGGAGATGAGTTCCAGACCTCGAGATCTCAGAGCCATGTTGGCACGCCGGCCTGAGATCTCCCAGCTAGGGTGTGTCTCCTGTCTTTGTCTGTGTAAGTCTATGGACTGGCCTTATTTTCACTCTTTCAAATTTAAGAATAAATTCCTTCTACTTCACTTATATACGGGCGTCCTGTCAGTTTGTGTGGGTTCGGATCGGAAGTGCTCTTTCAGAATAAATAACTAGATAAATAAAGAAATAAGAGTCAGGGGCAGGCTGTGACACACCTGGTGGAGTGCACACATTACCATGTACAAGGAACAGGGTTCAAGTCTCCAGTACCCACCTGAGCAGTGAAGCAGAGCTGTGGTTGATTCTCTCTCTTTTCACCCTTCCCCCCTCTCAATTTTTCTCTGTTTCTATCCAAAATAAATAATTTTTTAAAAATTTATTTTTACAAGAGTATTGCTCAGCTCTGGTTTATGTTGGTGCTAGGGACTGAACCTGGGACCTCAGGCATTAAAGGCTCTTTGCAGAACCATTGTGCTGTCTCCCCAGCACATATATATATATATTTGTTTTATTTACTTATTTATTATTGGATAGAGACAGATCGAAATTGAGAGGGGAGGGGAATATAAGGAGAGAGACAGACACCTGCAGCCCTGCTTCAGCACTTGTGAAGCTTTCCCCCTGCAGGTGGGGACCAGGGGCTTGAACTTGGGTCCTTGTGCACTGCAATGTATAGACTTAACCAGTTGTGCCATCACCTGGCCCCCATACATACATATTTTTTGAAATGCAAGAGACCAAAATGGTTGCATAGTTACACAAAAATTCAGGGAAGCTTTTTTGCCCTAGGAGAAGGGAACCACTCCTCTGGGTCTTAGGGTGAGCCCCGTGGCCAGGCTGCGCATGGAGGCCTTCATGCAGGGCACCCCCTTTTCTACCAGTGTCCTCCTGCAGCTTCATGGCAGACTGGAGCTCCCACACCTACTGGCCTCTCCACACACCCCCACCCCACCACCCACCTCCTTCCTCCTCCCTACATGTGAGTGACCTTGAATGACCAGAGCTCCATCCTCCACCTCCTCAGCCTCCCCAAACTGCCCACAGGCAGCTGGGCAAAACTCATTCCTGTGACTAAAGATTAACAAGCACAAAGGAGGGGCTGGGGAGGGGGCGGCAATAGCACAGTGGGTTAAGCTCACATGGCACAAAACTCAAGGCCCGGTTTGAACCCACAGGGGGGGTCGCTTTTACAAGCAGTGAAGCAGGTCTGCAGGTGTCTATCTTTCTCTCGCCCTCTCTTTCCTCCCCTCCTCTCTCCATTTCTCTCTGTCCTATCCAATAGCAACAACAGCAATAATAACAACAACAGTAGGGAGTCGGGCTATAGCGCAGCGGGTTAAGCGCAGGTGGCGCAAAGCACAAGGACCGGCATAAGGATCCCGGTTTGAACCCCGGCTCCCCACCTGCAGGGGAGTCGCTTCACAGGCGGTGAAGCAGGTCTGCAGGTGTCTGTCTTTCTCTCCCCCTCTGTCTTCCCCTCCTCTCTCCATTTCTCTCTGTCCTATCTAACAACAACAACAACAATAATAACTACAACAATAAAACAACAAGGGCAACACAAGGGAATAAATAAATAAATAAATAAATATTAAAAAAATAAATAACAGCAACAGTAATAACAACAACAGCGATAAACAACAAGGGAAAAAAGGGCCTCCAGGAGCAGTGGATTCCTAGTGCAGGCACCAAGCCCCAGCCATAACCCTGGAGGGGAAAGGAAAGGAAAAGAAGAGAAAATGGAGGGGGTGGTGCTCTCATGGGTGGGAGTCTTCACCCCCACCCCCAGCTCTTTCTCCCTCAAAATCTGCAACCTTTCTCAGGACTGTTGGAACTTGCCAACCTCAGGGTGCTCGCAACACCCCCTACCCCAGAGCTGCAGCATTGTGAGGCATCTGCGACTTCAGGCTGAGCCAGGCCCCTCCCAGGTAAAGCTGCTGCCCCCACAGCTTCAAATCCCGACTGAATGCTGTCTCCACAAGGCCCTGCCTGACCATCCTGTCCAAATCTGCAAACGGGGGCTGGGAGGCGGCTCACTTGGTCCAGTACACACTTATCCATGCCTCAGGCCCTGGACTCGGGCCCCAGCACCACATGGAAACACCTCAGAAGACACAGGGAAAGCTCCATGGATGGTAGAGCCGTGCTGTGGTCTCTTTCTTGCCCTCAATCTCTCTTTCGGGGGAGAAAAAAATAGAAAGTTGGGCCCAGAAGCAGAATGGCACAGGAGAAAGACAGACCTTTGGTGCATCCGCCTGCCACCTCCACACTAAATAAAACAAGCATGCAGCCTGCTCACGCCAGGGCCCCTGGGATGCCCAGTTCATCATTTCCTTCCTCCAGGATACAGCTGTTTCTGACCTGCCACCTGCATTCTATCCACCTGTCTTCTATTCTTCTTTCTTTTCTTTTCTTTTCTTTTCTTTTTTTCTTTCTTTTTTTTTTTTTTTTTACCAGAGCACTGTTCAGCTCTCTGGCTTATGGTGGTGTGGGGGATTGAACCTGGGACTTTGGAGCCTCAGACATGAAAGTCTCTTCTTTGCATAACCATTATGCTATCTCCCCAGCCCTCTCTCTCCCTCTCTGCTTCCTTCTCCCCTCTCAGTTTCTTTCTGTTCTAACAAATAAAAACTCAAATTAAATTTTTTTTTTTTTAATAAACATGAGTGGGTGGTGGTGGGTTTGGGCACAGGGAGGGTGGGTTGTCATCCTTCAGTGGCTTCCTCTTCTACCTCCACTTCCACCCTGTCTCCCTTCAGCCTGGGAAACCCCTCCTCCCAGCCCTTCCTCTTGGCCTCTGCCAGCTCCACCCCTGCCCAGGCCACCCAATCTCTCTCCTTAAATCCCAGCCAAAAGCAACCTACAAAGTGAGGTCAGCTGGCTGGCTTCCCCACCCCACACCACCACACCCCCTCAGGGCAGCCAGCAGGCTGCCAACCTCCCCTGGAACCCTCATGCCCCTCCCTCACATTCCTTCCCCTCCCCGCCCTCCCTCGCTTCCCCCATGCCCAAGGTCACGGCTGGCACCCAGCAGCAGGCAGCAGGCAGCTGCACCGAGCACCCAGTGGAGTCTACAACCAGCTCCCCTCCCTCCTTCCCCAGCTGGGGAAGACAGTATAATGGTGAGGCAAAAACTCTCATGCCTGAGGCTCTGAGGTCCTGGGTTCAATCCCCAGCACCACCACATGCCAGAGCTGAGCAATGGTCTGATCGGTTGGTCTCTCTCCATCCATCCCTCTCTCTCTCTCTCTCTCTCTCTCTCCCTCCCTCCCTCTCTCTCATTAAAATAAAAACAATTTTAAAAGGCCGACCTAGGGAAGTCAGGCGGTAGAGCAGCAGGTTAAGCGCAGGTGGCACAAAGCACAAGGACCGGCATAAGGATCCTGGTTCCAGCCCCCTCCGCCCCCCACCTTCAGGGGGGTGGCTTCACAGGTTGTGAAGCAGGTCTGCAGGTGTCTATCTTTCTCTTCCCCTCCTCTCTCCATTTCTCTCTGTCCTATCCAACAACAACATCAATAACAACAACAATAACTACAGCAATAAAACAACAAGGGCAACAAAAGGGAATAAATAAAAAACAAAACAAAACAAACAAAAACACCTACCTAATTCCTGGCAGCTTCCAGTCAGCCTCTCAAGCCAGAGATCCCTGAGCTCACACACCCCTAGTGCCTACCATGGGCACCAGCTCCATTCAGAAAGGCTCATGGAGGGGTAGCGAGGTAGTCTGGTGGGTAGTGCAGGAAGCCTATGCAGGAAGCCCTGGGTTTGAGCCCAACACCACACTGAGTATCAGACAGCAGAAAGAGAGCTCTTGGTAGCAGATTTTTAAGAAAGGAGTGTCTACGGCCTGGGAGGTGTGTCAATGGCTTGCGTGTTGAACTTCAAAGCAAGAGGTTCTGGGGCTGGGCAGTGGCACACCTGGTTGAGCGCACGTGTTACAGTGGACAAGGACCGAGGTTCACAGCCCCGGCCTCCACCTGCAGGGGAAAGCTTCACAAGTGGAGCAGGGCTGCAGGTGTCTGTCTATCTCTCTCCCTCTCTATCATCTCCTTCCCTCTTGATTTATGGCTGTCTCTATCCAATAATAAATAAATATAATATATTTTTTTTAAAAAGCAAGAGGTCCTGAGTTCTATCCCTAGCTTCACATGTGACAGAGTAATGTTCTGGTCTTTGTCTCTCACATTAATAAATAAAATACGGTGCTGGGCAGTGGTGCACCTGGTTGAGTGCACATGTTATAATGTGTGAGGACCCTGGTTCAAACCTCCAGTCCCCATCTGTAAGGGGAAAGCTTTGCTGTGAGAAAGCAGTGCTACAAGTGTCTCTCTGTCTCTCTATGTCCCCTACCCTCTCAATTTCTGGCTGTCTCTATCCAAGATTTAAAAAAAAAAAAAAAAAAAAACCTTTAAAATAAAATAATATCTAAATTTAAATAAAAGGAATGGCCAGGATGGCCCAGGAACATGTACAGTGGATAAAGCCTTGGATTCTCAAGCTTGAGGTCCTGGTTTAATCATCTCGGGCCTTGCATGTACCTAAGTGATGCTCTGGTTCTCATTCTCTTATAATAAATAATTATTTTTGAGAAGGACAAGAACTAGGGCCTGGCAAAGCAGTCCCCTCCCCTCGGGGAGTATGCTGCCTGGCCACGCGCACCACGCGGACTCAAGCCCGGCCCCGCTGCACTGGCACAAGCTTTAGTGCTGTGGTTTCCTTCTTTCTCCCTCTGCCTCTCTGCCTCACTCTTCCTATCATCTGAAAAAGTCAGACTGGAGTGGCTGTAAAGTTCCAAAGATGAAGGTGAAAAAAAAAAAGGAAAGGAAGAAAGAGGAGGAGGAGGGAGTGGTGGGGGTGAGAGGGAAGAGGAGGAGGAGGCAAAGGTGGGGATCAGAGAGATAGCTCAGCCAGTCAGAGCATAAAACTTGCATGCCTGAGGCCCCAGAGGTCCCATGTTCCGTTCCCACCATCACCTTATGCCACAACTGAGCAATGCTCTAGTGTTTCTCATAATAACTTTTTAATTTTATTTTAAAGAAGAAAGGGAGGGTGGGGGTAGATAGCATAATGGTTATGCAAAGAGACTCTCAAGCCTGAGGCTCCAAAGTCCCAGGTTCAATCCCCTGTACCACCATAAGCCAGAGTTGAGCAGTGCTCTAGTTAAAAAAAATTAAATAAAGAAGTCCAGCGGAGAAGCAATTACAGAAGCCAGACCTTCCACCTTCTGCACCCCATAAAGAGTTTTGGTCCCTACTCCCAGAGGGCTACAGAGTAGGTGCCAATGGAGGGGATGGGACATGAAACTCTAGTGGTGGAAACTGTATGGAATCTACCCCTGTTATCTTACAATGTTGTTAACCATTATTAAGTCACTAATAGGGGCTGGGTGGTGGTGCAGCTGGTTGAGCTCTCATGCTACAACATGCAAGGGCCAGGGTTCAAGCCCCTGGTCCCCACCTGCAAGGGGAAACTAAAGATATTTTAAAAATTTAAAATAATAATAAATCACTAACAAAAAGGTGAGGATAGGTAACATAATGGTTATGCAAAAAGACTCTTATACCTGAAGCTCCAAAAGTCCCAGGTTTAAGTCCCTGTACCACCATTAGCCAGAGCTGAGAAGTGCTCTGGTTAAAATAAGTAAATAAATAAACAAGTAAATAAATAAATAAATCCTGGGGGTCAGGTGGTAGCGTAAGGATCCCGGTTCGAGCCCCCAGCTCCCCACCTGCAGGGGAGTCACTTCACAAGCGGTGAAGCAGGTCTGCAGGTGTCTTTCTCTCCCCCTCTCTGTCTTCCCCTCCTCTCTCCATTTCTCTCTGTCCTATCCAACAACGAACGACATCAACAACAAAAATAATAACCACAACAAGGCTACAACAACAAGGGCAAGAAAAGGGGAAAAAATGGCCTCCAGGAGTAGTGGATTCGTGGTGCAGGCACCGAGCCCCAGCAATTACCCTAGAGGCAAAAAACAATCCCTAATAATTTTTTTTTTTTTTAATAAATAAAAGAAGGCGAGAGAGAGTCAGCCAGCCAGCCAGCCAGCCAGCCACCCACCCACCCAGCCAGCCAGCCAGCCAATGTGGTAAAATATTAACAAGGAGTTTGGACATACCGAGAGTTCTCCATATTATTCTGGTCATATTATGTAAAGTTTAAACCACGTCAAAAATAAAAGATCCAGTCCCCTCATAAGCCCGGAGAGGTCTGCGGTGGCACAATGAGAGGACCCCAGGGTGGGGTTGTGTAGGAAGTAACAGACAGGACAAGCCAGAGGGAACGCTCACACCTGCCCAAGCCAGGGGAGTGTTGGCTCTCCCTCCTGCCCCAGGACCTTTGCACACTCCGTTCTTGACCAGGAAGATATCCTGTGCCCTGCTTCTCCACATTCTTCCCCCCATTCAGGGTTCAGCTCCAGCCTCCCTCTTCCCCTGCTCCGTGCCTGCCCCCCCCCCCCCAATTCCTTGCCCCAATTGCATCTCCTCGATGTCAAACTGGGTGAGGCGGACTACCTGTGAGAGCCGGGACATGGGAAAGGTTCACCAATAGCAACGTGTGAGCATGGTGAAGCAGCAGCAGCAGCAGCCGGGAGATGACTAGAGCCAGGGCCTTGAGAGGTAAGGTTGCAGGTTTGGTTCCCAGCACTGCACAGGGCAGAATGCTGCTGGGTTCTCTCCAGTGAACATAAAGCTTCAGAGACCAGACAAGAGTGGGGTGGTCCAGGCGACACCCCAGCGGCCCGCCCTCACCTTGGTCAGGGTGTATGTCCCCAGCAGGTTCAGCTCCAGCAGCTGCCGGAAGCCCTGGGCTGAGGTCTCCTCAGGCCACTGCGGAGGGGGGTCTAAGGACAGGGTTGGGAGACAGAGAGGAGGCGTGATGTGGATGAGAGAAACCAGGAGAGGACATGGGGAGTGGACAGGCAAGAGGGTCAAGAGATCCTAAAAAGAAAGTTAGGCTGTGTAGGGGACCTCTTTTCAAATAAAGCAGCAGTCCTTCCATAGGTCCCAAGACCTGGGTTCAAATCTCAGAGATGCCATTTTCAGGCTGTGTGTCCTTGAGTAAGTAGCTCTCCCTCTCTGGGGCTCAGTTTCCTTATCTGTCAGATGAGAGTAACACTTTGTTCTGGGGGCTCAGAAATTGCACAGGTCTGGGGCCAGGCAGTGGCACAGCTGGTTGAGTGCACACAGTACAGTACACAGGGACCCAAGTTCAGGACCCCACACCCCCACTGCAAGGGGGAAGGTTCGCAAGTGGTGAAACAAGGCTGCAGGTCTCTCTCTCTCTCTCTCTCTCTCTCTCTCTTTCCTTCTCACCCCTTCCTCTCTCAGTTCCCCCCATCCACTTGCAAAGCTGGGGGACCGGGAGCTCGAACCTGGGTCCTTGTGCACTGTAATACGTGCACTTAACCAGGTGCGCCACCACCCACAACGCCCCCAGATTTTTTAATGTATATATATTTTTTATTTATTTATTTATTCTCCCTTTTGTTGCCCTTGTTGTTTTTTACTGTTGCTGTAGTTATTATTGTTGTTGTTATTGATGTTGTCCTTGTTGGATAGGACAGAGAGAAATGGAAAGAGGAGGGGAAGACAGAGAGAAGGAAAGACAGACACCTGCAGACCTGCTTCACCGCTTGTGAAGCGACTCCCCTGCAGGTGGGGAGCCGGGGGCTCGAACCGGGATCCTTATGCCGGTCCCTGCGCTTTGCGCCACGTGCTACTGCCCAAGTCCCCAATTTTCTTTTTAAAGATTTTATTTATTTATTAATGAGAAAGACAGGAGGAGAAAGAACCAGACATCACTCTGGCACATGTGCTGCCGGGGATCAAACTCAGGACCTCATGCTTGAGAGCCCAAAGATTCAGCACTTCGCCACCTCCCGGACCTCTCCCCCCATTTTTTAAAATAGTAAATAAATAACGCAATCAGGAAGTGGCTCGAACAGACTCTCAAGCAGAAAGTGCTGAGTTCAATCTCCAGCAACATCTGTGCCAGAGTGGCGCTCTGGTTCTTTTTCTCCTCCTCTTTCTCATTAATAAATAAAAATCTTTAAAATAAGGACTGGGGAGACAGCATAATGGTTCTGCAAAAGACTGTCCTGTCAGAGGCTCTGAGGCCCCAGGTTCAATCCCCAGATCCGCCATCAGCCAGAGCTGAGCAGGGCTCTGGTCTTTCTCTGTGTGTCTTCCTCTCTATCTCATTAAAATAAAATATTAAAAAAAGATTTTAAAAATAACAATGGAAGAGGTAGATAGCATAATAGTTATGCAAAGACACTCTCATGCCTGAGGCTCCAAAGTCCCAGGTTCAATACCCTGACCCACCAAAAGCCAGAGCTGAGCAGTGTTCCGGTTAAAAAAAAAAAGAAGAAGAAAGAAAGAAAGAAAGAAAGAAAGGGGGAGTTGGGCGGTGGCGTAGTGGGTTAAGCGCACGTGGCACAACGTGTAAGGATCCTGGTTCGAGCCCCTGTCTCCCCACCTGCAGGGGAGTCACTTCACAGGCGGTGAAGCAGGTCTGCAGGTGTCTTTTTCTCCCCCTCTCTGTCTGCCCCTCCTTTCTCCCATTTCTCTCTGTCCTATCCAACAACAATGACATCAAGAACAACGCTAATAACTACAACAATAAAAACAACAAGGGCAACAAAAGGGAAAATAAATAAATATTAAAAAAGAAAGAGAGAGAGAGAAAGAAAAATAACGCAAATAAATCAATAGAATTTGAGGGGTAGGATAGTAAAAGGACATCAAAATCTCCATTCAGAAGAAAAGGAGCTTCAATGACTTGTATCTGTCTGTCTACTCATCCATCCATCCATCCATCCATCCATCTACCTGCCTACCTATATCCACCTACCCACCCGTTTATGTCTGTTTTAGCCGTGCTGGGGTCTCGTGTGTACTTGATTTCACTGCTCCTGGACAGATGTTCCATTATTTTTACTTCAGAGATCAGAGAGAGATGGGAGGAAGAGGGAGAAACCTCACAGTACTGGCACTTTTCCCGGTCCTGGGGCTCAATCCTGGGCCACAGCATGGCAGTGCCCACACCCAACCTGCTCAGCCATCTCCCAGCCCCCAGATCACACCTTTAAAAGCGGAGAGGGGGGAGGAAAAAAAACGGAGAGGGGCAGGGGGTGACTCAGCCTGTGAGAGCACCAGCTTGCATGTCTGGGACCCCCAAGACTGCAGGTGCCATCCCCAGCATCACCTACTCCAGAGTAGAGCAGTGCTCTGGTCGCACACCTCCCATCTCTCACTCCCCCGCCTCCATCCCTGCTCTATCCCAGCTCAGGCTGGTAGCCTTATTGGGCTTACAAGTATGAGGTCCCAAGGAAAACCAGCAGCACCGCCTATTAGAGTAAAGCTCTGGTTTTCTGTCTTTCTCTATAAATAAATAAAATAAATATCTCAATAAATCTCTGTCAGGGCGGAGGTAGATAGCATAATGGTTATGCAAAGAGACTCTCAAAAGCCTGAGGCTCAGGTTCAATCCTAAACCAGAGTTAAGCAGTGCTCTGGTAAAAAATAAAGAAATAAATAATAGTAATAATAATAATAATAATAATAATAGACTCGGGCAGTAGCGCAGCGGGTGAAGCGCACATGGAGCAAAGTGCAAGGACCAGAATAAGAATCCAGTTCGAGCCCCCGGCTCCCCACCTGTAGGGGAGTCGCTTCACAGGCGGTGAAGCAGGTCTGCAGGTGTCTGTCTTTCTCTCCCCCTCTCTGTCTGCTCCTCCTCTCTCCATTTCTCTCTGTCCTATCCAACAATGACAACAATAACTACAACAATAAAATAACAAGGGCAACAAAAGGGAATAAATATTTAAAATATATATAATAATCTATAATCTCTCAGTGTCTGCCTGTCTCTATCCAATAAATAAATAAAGATAATAAAAAATTTTAATTTAATTAAAAAAATTAAGAGGCCAGTGGTGGCACACCTGGTGGAGCACACGTGGTAACTGACACAGGATCTGGGCCCCACTTGCAGGGGAGAAAGTTTACAAGGGTTGAAGCAGTGCTACACGTCTCTCTCTCTCTCCCCATTCCTCTCAGTTTTGCTCTGTCTTTATCCTAAATAAAAAATATATTTTAATAAAATATTTTTAAAATATTTATTTCCTCTTGTTACCCTTGTTGTTTTATCACTGTAGCTATTACTGTTGTTGTTATTGATGCCGTCGTTGTTGGATAGGACAGAGAGAAGTGGAGAGAGGAGGGGAAGACAGAGAGGGGGAGAGAAAGACACACACCTGCAGACCTGCTTCACCGCCTGTGAAGCGACTCCCCCGCAGGTGAGGAGCCGGGGGCTCGAACTAGGATCCTTACGCCGGTCATTGTGCTTTGAGCCACCTGCGCTATCGCCCAACTCCCAATAAAATTTTTTAAATATTTTTTTATTTATTTTTCGTTTTTGTTGCCCTTTTTTTTTTTTTATTGTTGTTGTAGTTATTATTGTTGTTATTGATGTCCTCATTGTTGGATAGGACAGAGAGAAATGGAGAGAGGAGGGGAAGACAGAGAGGGGGAGAGAAAGACAGACACCTGCAGACCTGCTTCACCGCCTGGGAAGCAACGCCCCTGAAGGTGGGGAGCCGGGGGCTCGAACCGGGATCCTTATGCCGGTCCTTGCGCTTAGCGCCACGTGCACTTAACCCGCTGCGCTACCGCCCAACTCCCCCCAATAAAACATTTTTGAAGGGAGTCAGGCTGTAGCGCAGCGGGTTAAGCGCAGGTGGCGCTAAAGCACAAGAACCCGCAGAAGAATCCTGGTTCAAGCCCTGGCTCCCCACCTGCAGGGGTGTCGCTTCACAAGCCGTGAAACAGGTCTGCAGGTGTCTGTCTTTCTCTCCCCCTCTCTGTCTTCCCCCTCCCCTCTCCATTTCTCTCTGCCCTATCCAACAACAATGACAACAATAATAACTACAACAATAAAAAAAACAAGGGCAACAAAAGGGAATAAATAAATATAAAAAAATAAAATAAATTAAAAAAACATTTTTGAAAAAGAAAACAATGTAGAAAGTTTAACATGAAAAAGGATAATATGGGATGACCTCACTCATAGACAGAAGTTGATAAACAAGATCAGAAGGGAAAACACAAAGCAGAACTTGGACTGGAGTTGGTGTATTGCGCCAAAGTAAAAGATTCTGGGGTGTGTGTGTGTGTGTGTGTGTGTGTGTGTGGCGGAGGGAGGGTTCAGGTGGTCCTGGAGCATGATGGCAGAGGAAGACCTAGTGGGGGTTGTATTGTTATGTGAAATTGTTAAGCATGTATTTTACTGTCGACTGTAAACCATTAATCCTCCAATAAATAAATTTTTAAATGTTGGTATGCTTCTAAATTCTGCTTCTAAGACCCCTTCTGTTGCATTGCTTGACGTTGTAGTCTATTCACATAATTATTGTATTCCTTGGTTTAATCCCCACTGGTTCGCTTTTTCCTTCTCCCCAACCCTATCCTATGTACTTCCTCTTCCTGACATTTCCGCCTCAAGATATATATATATATATATATATATATATATATATATATATAGGACAGGATTGCGATTAGAGATAGCTAGATCAAACTGCATCCCCGCTCATCAATAAAGATTGAACTGCGTTCCCAGCTCAGTCATGAGTCCCTGGTCCTCTGCCTCCTGCCCGCGAAGCTAGTCCAGCAAAAAAAGAAAGAAAGAAAGAAAGTTTAGCATAGAGAGATGAGAACAGAGGCTGGGGGAGAGCAGAGGCAGGTTACACAGCCAGGATGTGGGTCCCAGCCTGGGGACTACACAGCTGACCTGTCCTGTGGGAGCGGAGGTGGGGATCAGGGGCACAGAGGAGGGGCGGGAAGCTGGGAGGAGTGAGAGGACTGGGAGGACGTGACTCACGGCTTCCGGCGTTGTTCACCACACAGTCCAGGCGGCCGAAGCGCTGGACAGTCTCTGAGAGCAGTCTCTGCAGAAAGTAGCTGAGTTAGCTGGTTGGCTAGTGGGTGGGTGGATGAGTTGGTTGGTTGGTATGTTGGTTAATGGGCTGCTTGACTGGTTGGATGGTTGGTTAGTGAGTTGGCTGACTGGTTAGTTGGTGGGTTGGTTGGTTGGTGGGTGAGTGAGTTGGTTAGTTGATTGGTTGGTATGTTAGTGGGTTAGTTGGTTAGTGGGTTGGCTGACTGGTTGGTTGGTGGGTTTGTTACTTGATTGGCTGGTTGGTTGGTTGGTGGGTTGACTGGTTGGTAAATGGGTTGGTTAGTTGGTTAGTTGGTTGGCTGGTGCTAGGGATCACAACCAGGGCCCTGTGCAGTAAAAGTACGCTGTCCCATGACGGTCCATGTTCTAAGTGAACAAAGCCAGGTAGCCATATCTCCCAGGATAGTGCAGGGAGGGGGAGCAGGACTTAGACTGAGTGGACAGGAAGTAGAGGAAAGTAGGGACGCCCCTCTCCAAAATCACAGGAGTGGTCACAGAGGAAACAGGAAGGCAGGGGTATGTCTCTCTTTCCTCCTGTCTCTCTCATTTATTCATAAAATAAAACATATTTTTTTTAATTTGGGCTGAGAAGGAAGTTCAACATTATCTTACAAACACAAGATCCTGAGTTAATAGCCCACCACTACCTAAAAAACTAAAAATAAAAAAGGGCAGCCTGGGAAATAGTTCAGTAGATAAGAATCTTGACTCGCAATAGAGGCCCCAGGTTAACGCTACAGCATTACATGTGCCCGTGTGGTGCTCTAGCTCTCTCTCTCTCTTTCTTATTAATGAATAAATAAATATTTAAAAAATGATGACACAGGGGCAGGAGTTATGCAAAAAGACTCTCATGCGTGAAGCTCCAAAGTCCCAGGTTCAGTTCTCCGCACCACCATAAACTAGAGCTGAGCAGTGCTCTGATAAAAATAAAAAATAAAAATATCCACTGCTCCATTTTTGCAAATGTAGATAGCATAATGGTTATATAAAGAGAGTCTCATGCCTAAGGCTCCGAAGTCCCAGGTTCAATCCCCTGCACCACCATAAGCCAGAGCTGAGCAGTGCTCTCGTAAGAAAATAAAATTAAGGGGGTTTGGCTTTTATATGTTAACTCTTTTTTCAGCCACCAGGTTCCAGATGCTACCATGATGCCAGCCTAACTTCCCTGGGCAGATGACCCCACGAATATGTCCTGGAGCCCCGCATCCCCAGAGCCCTGCCCCACTAGGGAAAGAGAGAGACAGGCTGGGAGTACGGATCGATCTGTCAACGTCCATGTTCAGTGGGGAAGCAATTACAGAAGCCAGACCTTCCACCTTCTGCAACCCCACAATGACCCCGGGCCCAAGCTATCAAGGGTGGGGATGGGATACAGAGTTCTGTTGGTGGGAATTGTGTGGAATTGTACCCCTCTTATCCTATGGTCTTGTGAATATTTCTATTTTATAAATAATTTTTTAAGTTAAAAATGATGACAAAGTTAGAGAGAGAAGGCACTAACTGCTCAGGTCCCCGCCTCCAGGGTCCGGCCCCATCAAAGTTATCTCAAGAGTTGCACGAGGTCCTGAGTTTGATCTCTGGTACTGCATGTGGCAGAATGATGCTCTGGTTCTCTCTTAGAGTGATAACTAAATAAACATTGAGAGAGAGAGAGAACTAGAAGTGGAGGGCTGTAGGGAAAGGCCCACTGTCTGGGAAATCCAGGCCATTATCTCCATGAGAGTCAGGGAGGGTCAACCCCGAGCCCTCTCATCACAGAAGGGGCGGTAGACAGGTCCCCACTCGACAACCATGGGTAGACAGGTCCCCACTCGACAACCATGGCTAATGATAGAATTTTCAAGGCCAGGGACTTTCCTGCACATGCTTCCTCGTCCCCTTTGAACAAAGGCCATGAATTACCATATATGGCCAACTGAAACCCAACGAAAATATCCTGGTCTTGCTTAACTGCCCCCTCCCCCCTGCCCTGAGGTGTTCATGATTCACCTTTTGAGAGAAGCCTGCCTGTGCACCGTGAGTTCATGACCAGACCTTATATGATAACCTCACCTGATATGTCAGGACTTAACCCTGTATTGTGTGCATGGCTTGATGATTATCTTAGCCTTTCCCTAAGTGCTTGTGTATAGCTGCTTGCTTGTACCCCCAATAAACGGGCTGTTCCCTGAAACATCTCCCCAAAGCATGCTCTCTCTTCCTTTGCGTGCCCACCCCTGCCCCTCGGGTCTTCTCCTTGGACCTCCCAGGGGCCGCCTCGACCTCCATCGCCAGTGGCCAGGGAGGCGGAGGACCAAGAGCGACCCACAGAGGACAGGGCCAGAAACATACCCTCATATCCTCCTCCTGAGTCACATCACAGCAGAAAAAGATAGTTCCAGGGAGCTCCTGCTCCAGGGTCCGGCCCCCAGATTCTGCAGAGAGTGGGGTTAGGGTCTGAGGGTTGACTGGCTGGGGGACCCCTGGGTCTGAGGGAAGAGGAGCTGGCACTGAGGACTGAGGGAACAGCACTCACCATTTTTGTCACAGAAAACCACTTGGGCCCCGCTTTCCACTGAGAATAGAAAGGACAGGTTGAGCGGGGGGGACAGCATAGTAATTATGCAAAAGACTTTCATGCTTGAGGTTCAGAGGTCCCAGGTTCAATCCTCTGCACTACCATAAACCAGAGCTGAGCAGTGCTTTGGTCTTTCTCTCTCTGTGTCTACCTCTCATTAAAATAAATGAAACATATTTTAAAAAGAGACGTGCTGGGCAGACAGCATAATGGTCTGCAAAAGACTTTCATACCTGAGGCTCCAGGCTCCCAGGTTCAATCCCCAGCATCACCATCAGCCAGAGCTGAGACGTGCTCTAGTCTTTCTGTGTCTTTCCTTCTGTATCTCGTAAAATAAAATAAAATAAAATAAAATAAAATAAAATAAGAAAGGTGCTCCGCCCCTTGGTGACAGACTCGACTGCCCTCTAGCGGCCATCGGGAGCAGCCCTTCTCTCCCGTTCCCTCTCCCCCAAATCTGGAACTAGACAGTCACCTGGTTCAAAGGGCCAAGACACAGTCGCCAGGCCAGGCCAGGCCAGCTGTCCCAACTCTGTGTTCCTACACTAAGTTTCTGGCCTGGAAGAAAGTACAGTGGTAGGACACAGGATTTGCATGCCAGAGGTCCCAGGTTTGATCCCTGGCAAGCCTACATGCCAGAGCTGAGGGGTTCTCTGGTTTAAAGATTTTTAAGTAAAGGAGGGTTGTAGACACAGCATAATGGTTATGTAAAGGACTTTCATGCCTGAGACTCTGAGGCCCCATGTTCAATTTCCAGCACCACAGCAAGCAAAAAATTTAAATAAATTTTAAAAATTAAATTAAATGTGGCGCAAAGAGCAAGGACAGGCATGAGGATTCCGGTTTGAGCCCCCAGCTCCCCACCTGCAGGGGAGTCGCTTCCCAGGCGGTGAAGCAGGTCTGCAGGTGTCTGTCTTTCTCTCCCCCTCTCTGTCTTCCCCTCCTCTCTCCATTTCTCTCTGTCCTATCCAACAACAACAATAATAACTACAACAAGGGCAACAAAAAGGGAATAAATAAATAATAAAATAAAATAAACCTGTTAGCTAGTAAACACATTCCACAAACCCCCCCCCCACAAGCTGGGCCCCTCACCTCCACCCCTTAATTTCTCAACTGCTTGTTGGGGTTCCTGAGTTTCAAGTCTCAGCTCCCAGAGCAAATCCTAAACCAGGAAGACATAGATGCTGACCCCCCTATTGATACCTGTAATAACTAAGATAAAGTGTAAGCATTCTGAGAGAGAGAAGGAAAAAAAAAAAAAAAAGTCCTGCAGTCAGTCCTTTGCTCACTGCTCGTGAAGCTTCTCCCTGAAGGTAGGGACCAGGGGCTTGAACCTGGGTCGTCGTGCCGTGTAATGTGTGCGCTCAGGAGGCACACCCAAAGCTGGGACCCCAGGCTGCCCCACTCAGCCGGGCCTCAAAGGACCAGTGCAGACTCCTGGGCTGCAGCCCTCCTCCCACACCCACTGCCCCCACCCAGCCCCGCCGCCCCTCACCGAAGGCGCGCACGATCCCGGCCCCGATGCCGCGCGCGCCCCCGGTCACCAGCGCCACCTTCCCCGCGTAGCGCCGTCCCGAGGCCATGGCGCGCTGCTGCCACTCGAGCGAGCGGGGCCTCCTTCACCTGCCAGGTCCGGGGGTAGACAGCCTCGGGTCCCGTCGAATCGGGGATTGGATCCTGGAGGCCGGCCCACCGGGCCAGGGGGCGTTGCCCTGACCAGGGACCTGATACTTTGGCCCCCAGCAACTCCTCCATCAGCACCTCCACCCTGGGATTCGCGCTCCCAGACCTCCAGCTCCTGCGGGGGCCGCCCAAGTGCCCACCC
Organism: Erinaceus europaeus; assembly: GCF_950295315.1. Lineage (NCBI taxonomy): Eukaryota > Metazoa > Chordata > Mammalia > Eulipotyphla > Erinaceidae > Erinaceus > Erinaceus europaeus. Next base: position 3,395,945 of record NC_080163.1, read on the forward strand.
CCTTGGAGATCCGGGATCCCAGCCCCTCCCCCTCACACCCAGGGGACCCCCCCCGCCCGTCCCCCCTCACACCCAGGGGTCCCCAGCCCCTCCCCCTCACACCCAGGGGACCCGGGCCCCCGTCACACCCAGGGGTGCCCAGCCCCTCCCCCTCACTCCCAGGGGACCCGGGCCCCGTCACACCCAGGGATGCCCAAGCCCTCCCCCTCATACCCGGGGGTCCCCAGCCCCTCCCCTTCACACCCAGGGGACCCCCAGCCCCTCTCCCTCACACCCAGGGCAGGAGTCCAAGACTCCATCCCCTCCTCTTCAGAGCTCCAAGTCCGAGGCCCCTGTCCCTGCCTCCTTGGGGACCCTAAAGTCCATGACCTCAGCACTGCCGCCCCCCCTCCAGACTTTAGTGTCACAATCCCAGACAGACGGAAAGGAAACTATTTACTAAAAGTTCAAAGTTTTAATCCAAAGGTGGACAAGCGGTAAGCCAAACTTTGGCCCGACAGGCCACGCCCACTCCCCGCCCCCGAAAGGGTCCAGGCCACGCCCCCGTCTCCAGAGTCGCCCCAGGCCACGCCCCCGTCTCCAGAGTCGCTCCAGGCCACGCCCTCGGGCTGCGGTTGGCTGCTCAGAAGCTCGACTGCAACAGAGTGACTCGCAGAGGCCACGCCCCCTCATCGTGGGGCAGCGCGGGCGGGGGGCTCCCCGCGTCCCACGTGCGCTCACTCCCCCGGCCGGAGAAGCCGCTGGGGCGGGAGCTGGTCACCGGAGATCTCGGGGGCGAGGTCACCCGGGGCTTGGGGTCTGAGGGAGGCGAAGGCGCAGGGGGGAGAGGGTCGCCTCCTGGGTCTACATTTCCGCCTGGAGAGGAGCAGAGCAGAATGAGAAAGCGGGGCCCGCGTGATGGCTCACCTGGGTAGTGCGCTTGCTTTGTAGGTTCGAGCCCACCCGACTGCACTGAAGGAAGGTTCGGCGCTGTGATGTCTTTGTCTCTCTCTCTCTTTCTCTTAACATTTTATTTATTTGTTTATTTATTTATTTTTAATGACAGAAAGATACAGAGAGAAAGACAGGGCAGGGTGGCGGCACACCTGTTACAATGCACAAGGTTCAAGCCCCCCGTCCCCACCGGCAAGGGGAAAGCTTAGCGAGTGGAGAAGCAGGGCTGCAGGGATCTGCCTCTCTCCCTCTCTCGATCTATCTCTCTTCCCTCACGATTTCTAGCTGTCTCTGTCCAGTAAATAAATATAGTTAAATTTTTAAAGGAGAAAGGTACAGACAGAGCTACCAGAGCCCTGCTCATTTCTGGCTTACGCTGGTGTGGGGATTGAACCTGGGACCTCAGAGCCTCAGGCATGAAAGTCTTGTGCATAACCCTTATGCTGTCTCCCCAGCCCTCTCTATCTCTGATTCTGTCTCTCCACCTGGAGAGGTGAAGCCCCAGTGATGACCAATAAATAAATCTGACAACTGTGGGGCCCAGGCATAAAGATGTCCACACTACTATTCCAGCCCCCCCACACACACACACACACAGACCCAGGGGTCCCCAGCCCCTCCTTCCTTTGCAGCCTGTCTCAGACCCTGGACCCCTGTTCCCTCCTGCCTGGGACCTAAAACTCCCCAAGTTCTGTTCAATTTCAACTCTATCTTCAACAAGACAAAGTATTTTCTGTGCCCTGGGAAGTGGTGCAGAGGATAAAGCATTGGATCCTCAAGCATTTGGTCCCAAGTTCATCACATATTGCCAGAGTGATGATTCTCTCTCTCTCTCTTTCCCTCTCTCCCCCATATAAAAAAGAAAAAGAAAAAGTATTCCCCCAAACTCCTCCCCGTAAGGAGCTAGGTTGCTAGATCTGTCCCCTCTTGCCTAAAACCCAAGGGTCCTAGGTCCCAGCCCTTCCTCACCCGTCATCATTCTGTGCCACTGCGAAGCTTCAGTAGCCAAGGCTTGCGAGAGGCTCAGGACTCGCTCCCGGTGACCTTCGGGTGTGGGCAGATAAGCAGTCGCCTTCTTTGGGCTAGACAAAAAAAAAAGGGGGGTTGGAAGACAACTATTAGCACAATACAGTGTCGAAAGCCGGCTGATCCTTCTGGGAACCTACACAAGCCGCGTGCATCATGGGATTTGTAGTCCATCTGTAACAGCAGCAGCACCAGATTTCCTGACAGAAGGGTGGAGATTCATCTTAAACACTTTGAATTCGATAGTGAAATCTGGGGGAGTGGAATTACTGCAGAGAGACAAAGAGGGCGAGGGGGGGGAGAGGGAGGGGAGGGGGAGGGAGAGGGAGGGGAGGGAGAGGGAGGTGGATGAGGGGAAGGGGGAGGGAGATGAGGGGGAGGAGGAGGGAGAGGAGGGGAGGGAGATGAGGGGGAGGGGGGAGAGGAGGGGAGGGGAGGGAGAGGAGGGGAGGGAGATAAGGGGGGAGGGAGAGATGAGGGGAGGGAGATGAGGGAGGGGGAGAGGAGGGGAGGGGAGGGAGATGAGGGAGGGGGAGAGGAGGGGAGGGAGATGAGGGGGGAGATGAGGGGAGGGAGAGGAGGCGAGGGGTGGGAGATGAGGGGGAGGGAGAGGAGGGGAGGGGAAGGGGGAGGAGGGGAGGGGTGGGAGATGAGGGGGAGGGAGAGGAGGGGAGGGGGAGGGAGAGGAGGGGAAGGGAGAGGAGGGGAGGGAGAGGAGGGGAGGGAGAGGAGGGGAGGGGGAGGGAGAGGAGGGGGAGGGAGAGGAGGGGAGGGGGAGGAGGGGAGGGGGAGGGAGAGGAGGGGGAGGGAGAGGAGGGGAGGGGGAGGAGGGGAGGGGGAGGGAGAGGAGGGGAGGGAGAGGAGGGGAGGGAGAGGAGGGGAGGGGGAGGGAGAGGAGGGGAGGGAGAGGAGGGGAGGGAGGGGAGGGGGAGGGAGAGGAGGGGAGGGGGAGGAGGGGAGGGGGAGGGAGAGGAGGGGAGGGAGAGGAGGGGAGGGGGAGGGAGAGGAGGGGAGGGAGAGGAGGGGAGGGGAGGGGGAGAGAGAGGAGGGGAGGGAGAGGAGGGGAGGGGGAGGGAGAGGAGGGGAGGGAGATGAGGGGGAGGGAGAGGAGGGGAGGGGGAGGAGGGGAGGGGGAGGGAGAGGAGGGGGAGGGAGAGGAGGGGAGGGGAGGGGGAGAGAGAGGAGGGGAGGGAGATGAGGGGGAGGGAGGGGGAGAGACATAGAGGGAGGGCGAGGGAGAGGGGGAGAGGGACACGCCACAGCATGCAAGTTTTCCCAGTGCACTTAGGTCCTAGGATAAAGGCTTTCTCTGCTCCCTTGCCCAGCCCTGAGTGTCTCACCTGCTCCAGGAGCCCGAGCTTCTGAGCCATTTCTGGGCTCCTGAATGTCCTGCAACAGTCTGCAAAAGAATTAGGATGCTAGAAGTCACCTTCTTATTGTGAAGGGGGGAATCACAGCAGGGTGAGGTTGATCCCAAAGCTAAGAGTAATTTTTAGTCTTATTTTCATGCCTGGAAAACAGAGAGCTGAGAAGCGGCACCTCCACCCACCCCACCCCCGTCCACCCCTTTTATTTCCACCAGGGGCTTCATGGAAGCTTCGTGCTCTCAGGAGCCCACCAATCCCCTGCAGGCTTGCCCCCCTTCTGTTTTAGATAGAGGGTGAGAGGCAGAGCACAGACGCCACTGAGCTGTTCCACCACTGCTGAAGCTTCCCCCTTTGCCAGGCGCGCTCACGTGGTGGAGGACTCATCCTCACACACGGACAGGAAAGGCGTGTGCTCTGCTCTGCTCTGCTCTGCTCCGCTCCGCTCTGCTCTGCTCTGCTCTGCTCTGCTGGGTGAGCCATTGCCTGGCTCCTACACTCCTCTTTTTTTTTCTTCTTTTTCTTTTTCTCTCCTCCAGGGCTGTTGCTGGGGCTCAGTGCTGGCACTAGGAATCCACTGCTCCTGGTCAACATTTTTTCCATTTTATTGGATAGGTCAGAAAGAAATTGGGGGCTGGTGGTGGCACATTCAGTTAACCCCATATAGTACTAAGCGCAAGGACCCGAGCAAGGATCTGGGTTCAAGCCCCTGACTCCCCACCTGCAGTGGGGATGCTTCGCAAACGGTGAAGCAGGTCTGCAGGTCTGTGTGTCTGTCTGTCTGTCTCCCCTCCCCTCTCAATTTCTCTCAGTCCTGTCCAACAACATGCAAAAAAATGGCTGCCAGGAGCAGTGGATTCCTAGTGCTGGCACTGAGCCCCAGTGGTAACCCAGAAAGAGAGAGAAAAGGGAAAGCTAGAGAGGGACCCTTGTGAGGCTCCTTACGCTTAGTACTAGGTGTGCTTGACTGAGTGTGCCAGTACCCAACCCCCACACCTCTCTTCTTTTTTAAAAAAATATTTCTTTATTCCCTTTTGTTGCCCTTGTTGTTTTATTGTTATAGTTATTGATGTTGTTGTTGTTGGATAGGACAGAGAGAAATGGAGAGAGGAGGGGAAGACAGAGAGGGGGAGAGAAAGACAGACACCTGCAGACCTGCTTCACCGCCTGTGAAGCGACTCCCCTGCAGGTGGGGAGCCGGGGGGCTCCAATCAGGATCCTTACTTGCTTTGCGCCGCCTGTGCTCAACCCGCTGTGCTACCGCCCTGCTCCCAGAAAACAGCTTCTAACCCAGGCGGGTGACCTCACCTGGAAGGGGACACCCGGAGGTGGACATGTCATCTCTGTCCCCGCCACCCAGACACGTCCAGGAGAGCTGGGCCGAGTGTGGACACCCAGGTCTGGGCCAGGAGGTGGGGAGCACAGCCCCCGTGTAGGTGCGGCAGCTGACGCTCAAACGGGGATCAGAGGACCCCCTGGTACCACCCACCGACAGCCCCCTCACCCTCTGGTCCCTGTCTGGCTGGTGCCGGGCTGGGGACAGTGTCCGGCCCAGGGTGAGGAGCCCAGAGGGCGCCAGGCGAGGGAGGGGCCGTCCACACTCTTGGTTTCTGCGCATCCTCTCCAGCTGCTCCTGGGCGCTCATCCGGGGCCTTGCCAGGGGGGCCTGCGCGAGGAGAGAATGAAAGGCAGACGTGGCCGGGAAGCAGAGTGGTCAGGGAGGTGACACGGCTGACACACAGGAACTCATGCAAAAGGAAGCTTCACCAGTGGTGGCACCGGGATGAAGTGTCTCTCCCTGTCTCTCTGCCTCTGATTACCAAAGGGAAAGGCAGAGGAGGAGAGGAGAGAGAAAAGGAGGAGGAGGAAGAGGAGGGGGAGGGGAAGGGGGAGGGGGAGGAGGAGGGGGAGGGGAAAGAGTTTGCTGGTAGCGGTGGGGTAGTTCAGGCACAAATACCCCTGGCTACAAAAACCAGATTGATAGTTAAAAAAAATTTTAAGTTAGTTGTGGAGAAGACACCATAATGGTTATACAAAGAGACTTTCATGCCTGAGGCCCCAAAGTCCCAAGTTCAATCCCCCACACTACCATCAGCCAGAACTGAGCAGTGCTCTGGTAATAAAAAATAAAAATATAGGGATCCGGGCTGTAGCACATCGGGTTAAGTGCACATGACACAAAGCGCTAGGACCTGCGTAAGGATCCTGGTTCAAGCCCCCGGTTCCCCACCTGCAGGGGAGTCGCTTCCCAGGCGGTGAAGCAGGTCTGCAGGTGTCTGTCTTTCTCTCCCCCTCTCTGTCTGCCCCTCCTCTCTCCATTTCTCTCTGTCGTATCCAAGCAACAACAATAAAAAAACAACAAAGGCAACAAAAGGGAATAAATAAATATCACCACAAAAATTAAAATGCAGTTAGTTGCTCAGGTAGTGGCACTGGACTTAGAAGCATGAACTCTTGAGTCCAATATCCAGCATTACATGGTCACAGAAATACCCTACTCTCCTTTTCTTCTCTTTCTGATAAAAAAATAAATCTTTATTTACTTATTTTGATTTTTTTAATTGCTATCAGGGTTTTGGCTGGGGCTTGGTGCCTGCACAATGAATCCACTGCTCCTGGTGGCCATTTTCCTTTTTTTTTTTTTTTTTTAAATGTTTTTGTTTATTTATTAATGAAAGGGATAGGAGGAGGGAGAGGAGAACCAGAGCAGAACTCTGATACACAGGCTGCCAGGGATCGAACTTAAGACCCCATGCCTCCTAAACCACCCTTCCTTCCTCCCTCCCTCCCTCCTTCTTCTTTCTGTCTTTCTTTCTTTCCTTCTTTCCTTCCTTCCTTCCTTTCTTCTCTCTTTCTTTCTTTCTTTTTTTAATCGGGCAGGACAGAAATTGAAGGGGGAAGGGAGATAGAAAGGGAGAGAGAAAGCCATCTACACATGGTAATGCACACACTCATTTAGGTACACCACCACCCAGCCACCCCCCAAAAAAATAAGTAAATAAATAAATAAATAAATCTTTAAAAGGAGGAAGAGGAGAAGACAAAGGCCAGGAGAGAGAAACTCAACCCCAGCAAATCTCCTTCTCTACCCTGGAGTGTGACCTTTTTTTTAAGTTTAATTTTATTTATCCTCTTTTGTTGCCCTTGTTTTATTGTTGTAGTTATTGTTGTTGGATAGGACAGAGAGAAATGGAGAGAGGAGGGGAAGACAGAGAGGGGGAGAGAAAGACAGACACCTGCAGACCTGCTTCACCGCCTGTGAAGCAACTCCCCTGCAGGTGGGGAGCCAGGGGCTCGAACCAGGTCCTTGCGCTTTGCACCACCTGCACTTAACCCACTGTGCTACCACCTTGCTCCCTGGAGTGTGGCCTTCTAACCCCACTCTCACGGTGCTGCCCCAATGTTATGTGACTGCATGTGTGAGTGTGTGTGTGAGTGTGTGTGTGTGAATGTGTCTGAGCATGTGTGAGTTTGCCTATGTGAGCATGTGTGTGTGCATGTGTGTGTGCATGTGTGTGCATGTGTGTGCCTGTGTGTGTGCATGCGGTGTGTATGTGCAGGTGTGTTTGTGCGTATGAATGTGTGTGTGTGTGTGTGTGTGTGTTTTGGGGTCTCTGGCTGACCACGGCAAGGCCTGCCTACCTTGTTGGTTCCAGGCTGTGGGGAAGGGGGGCGGCGCACCTCAGGGCTGGAAGCCCGAGGGATCCTTGGAGACCTGAGACCTGGAAGGGCGGAACAGGAGAACAGGTGAGCAAGGGCAGAGCTGCGGGCCCAGCTGGCCGGCCGGCGCGCACCTGAACGAGGGCCGGCGAGGTCTCCGTCGCCCCCTGGCGGCTTCTCCCAGTCAGCGTCGGCAGAGCGAGGGGAGCCCAGTTGCAAGGACTCTGGCAGGCTCTGGAGGGGTTGGGAGAGGAATCTTAATTAGCACAGTCCCTGACGATTTTCCCCCTTTTTTTTTCTCTCTCTCTCTCTCTCTTCTCTTTTTTTTTTTCTCCAAGTCTTTATCAATTAAGAGACATTAAGTGGTGCACTGGAAACAGCATGATGGCTATGCAGAAAGGCTCTTAGGCCTAAGGTTCAATCCCTGGCACCAGCACAAGAAAGAGCTAATTGGTAAAACAGCTGGCTGAGCACACAAGGCGCAAAACTCCAGGGCCGGAGTAAGGATCCCGGTTCGAGCCCCCGGCTCCCCACCTGCAGGGAAGTTGCTTCACAAGCGGTGAAGCAGGTCTGCAGGTGTCTTTCTCTCCCCCTCTCTGTCTTCCCCTCCTCTCTCCATTTCTCCGTCCTATCAATGACAACATCAACAAAAATAATAACTACAACAATAAAACAATAAGGGCAACAAAAAGGGAATAAAATAAATTTTAAAAAATCAAAATGAAGTGTGAGTAGATAGCTTAATGGTTATGCAAAGAGACTCCCATGCCTGAGGCAGCTAAGTCCCAGGTTCAATACCCACACCACCATAAGCCAGAGCTGAGCAGTGCTCTGGTAAAAAATATATATATAGAAAGAAAGACAGCAGGGAGTCGGGCGGTAACGCAGTGGGTTAAGCGCAGGTGGCGCAAAGTGCAAGGACCGACGTAAGGATCCCCACCTGCAGGGGTGTCGCTTCACATGCCATGAAGTAGGTCAGCAGGTGTCTGTCTTTCTCTCCCAGTCTTCCCCTCCTCTCTCAATTTCTCTCTGCCCTATTCAACAACACAACATCAGTGACAACAACAATAAAGCAAGAACAGCAAGGGTATCAATAAGGGCAACAAAATGGGAAAAATAGCCTCTAGGAGCAGTGGCTTCGTAGTGCAGGCATCAAGCCCCAGCAATAACCATGGAGGCAAAAAAAAAAAAAAAGAAGAAGGCTAGATGTGGGCCTACCCTATCACCTTGCAGTGTCTCTCCTGAGGGATATATCCTAAGGAACCAAACACAACCACCCAAAAAGATTTCTGTACACAAATGTTCACAGCAGGACACTTTGTAATAACCAAAACCTGGAAGAAACCCAGGTGTCCTACAACAGATGAGTGGCTGAGGAAGTTGTAGTCTATATACACAATGGAATACTACTCAGCCATGAAAAACAGTGAATTCACCTTCTCCACTCCATCTTGGATGGAGCTTGAAGGAATCATATGAAGTGAGATCAGCCAGAAAGAAGATGAATATAGGGTGACCTCACTCATAGACAGAAGTTGAAAAACAAGATTAGAAGGGAAACCACAAAGCAGAACTTGAACTGGACTTCGCATATTGCACCAAAGTCAAAGACTCTGGGGTGTGGGGAGGAGGGTGTTCAAGTCCTGGAACATGATGACAGAGGAGGACCTAGTGGGGGCTGGATGGAAATGTGGAAAACTGAGAAATATTATGCATGTACAAACTATTTTTTTTTTCCTCCAGGGTTATTGCTGGGGCTCGGTGCCTGCACTAGGAATCCTCTGCTCCTGGAGGCCATTTTTTCTATTTTTTCCCTTGTTATTTATCACTGTAGTTGTTATTGCTGTCATTGTTGTTGCATAGGACAGAGAGAAATTGAGAGAGGAGGGAAAGACAGAGATGGGGAGAGACAGACAGACACCTGCAGACCTGCTTCACCGCTTGTGAAGTGACCCCCTTGTAGGTGGGGAGCCGGGGGCTCAAACTGGGATCCTTACGCCGGTCCTTGCACTTCATGCTGTATGCGCTTGTCCCACTGCACTACCGCCCAGCCACCAAACTACTGTATATTACTGTTGACTTTAAACCACTAATCCCCAAAGAAAAATCTTAAAATAAAATAAATAATGAAGACAATAAGGGGAGGACTAAGATGGAGAATCCAGAACCAGGAGCCTGACACCCTGGTTTCAGATCTTTGCTCTGTCATGTTAGCTGTGTTCCCTTGCCCAAATTAATTTACCTCTCTGGAATACTCTCTCCCCTCCTCTTCCTCCCTCTCTTCGTGGCTGGGTAAACTCCACGGCCTCATTCTGCTACACCACACACCCACCACATTGCTTGCTTTTTTCTTTTTTCTTTTCCCCCCAGAGGGGTGAACCCCTGGCTTCTGGTGAGAATGGGGTTTGAACCTGAAGCCCTTCTGCCTCAGAGGCTATGTGCAGAGTCACTACACTAGGTCAGCACTCTGCTTCCTCTCTCTCTTTTTATTTTTAACATTTTATAAAAATATTTTTATTATCTTTATTTATTTACTGGATAAAGACAGTCAGAAATTGAGAGTAAGAGGGAGGGAGAGAGGGAGAGAGGCAGAGAGACGCCCGCAGCCCTGCTTCACCACTCGTGAAGCTTTCCCCCTGCAGGTGGGGCCAAGGGCCTGAACCCTGGTCCTTGTGCACTGTAGTGCGTGTGCTTAACTGTGTAAATCACCACCTGGCCCCCCTTTTAACATTTAAAATTTTTTTTTCTTCCTCCAGGATTATCACTGGGGCTTGGTGCTGGCACCGTGAATCTACTGCTCCCAGAGGCCATTTTTTCCCATTTTTGTTGCCCTTGTTGCTGTTATTGTTATTATTGCTGTTGTTATTGTTGGATAGGACAGAGAGAAATGGGGAGAGGAAGGGGAGACAGAGGGGGAGAAAAAGATAGATACCTGAAGACCTGCTTCACCTCTTGTGAAGCAACTTGCCTGCAGGTGGGGATCTGGGGGCTCCATGTCGGGAAATTGTGAGGATGTGGTAGAGGCAGTCAGGGTTTGACCTGAGGAGTGCATCTATCCTGTTAGTCTCTCTCTCTACCGAGAGGTTGAGCAAGGAGGGACAGTAGTAACCCCAAAGGTGTGCCCCATCTTATCAGACTCCCTGCCTCACAAAGCACCCCACATTCCTGATACTATGGCCATTAGATAAAAAGAAAGGGGAGATGTCAGGAAATTGTGAGGAGCCTCACAAAGCATCCTGCATTTTTCTGCCTCCAGGAGCCTGGCATTCCTTAAAACATCAAGCCAGATCCACCCTGCATTCCTGATACTATGGCCTATCTACATAATCATTGTTTTGCCTGAAAGATCCCCACCCATTCCATTCCTTTGATCTCTCTTCTTTCTACCCTCAAGACCCTCCCTGCCTGCAAGGTATTATTAATCCTACCTGTTAGAACTCTCGCAAAAGTTGCTAAGGAAGTTCCTACCTTCCCAGTCCCCTTTGGCCTTTCTCCGTCTCTTTCCTAGCCATTTCTGTTTCCAGCTTGCCACTTCTGGATCTGTCCTTTAAAAGCCTTGGCTCTCTGATCAATAAAGATTTGCATTGCTTCGCCACCATGTGTTTGGTTCCTGAGTCATCTCCCTGACGTCGCTGAGTGAATAGCAGCCCAGGCTGGCTCCAACTGCGTTCTCTCCAATCCAGAGAGTACACGCCCAGGAAGAGGCACCCCCATACTAGCCCGGCAGCTCGAACCAGGATCTTTGCACCTGTCTCTGTCATGCCATGTGTGCTTAACCCACAGCACTACCGCCTGTCCCCCCATCTTTTTTAAAAATATTTATTTTATTTTATTTATTCCCTTTTGTTGCCCTTGTTGTTTTATTGTTGTAGTTATCATTGCTGTCATTGTTGTTGGATAGGACAGAGAGAAATGGAGAGAAGAGGGGGAAGACAGAGAGGGGGAGAGAAAGAGAGACACCTGCAGACCTGCTTCACCGCTTGTGAAGCGAATTCCCTGCAGGTGGGGAGCTGGGGTTCGAACCAGGATTCTTAACGCTGGTCCTTGTGCTTTGTGCCACCTGCACTTAACCTGCTGCACTACAGCCCAACTCCCCCCCCATCTTTTAAAACTTTTAAATGCTGGAAATAGTGTGGGGATAGATAGCATATTGGTTATGCAAAGACACTCTCATGCCTGGGCCTCCAAAGTCCCAGGTTCAATCCCCCGCACTACCATAAGCCAGAACTGAGCAGTGTTCTGGTTAAAAAAAAAAAGTTAAAAATGAATGTTATTTATCTATTTGTTTTGGATTGTTACAGAGAACGTTTGAGAGGGTAGGGGGAGAGAGAGACACACCTGCTGCACTGCTTCACCACTCAAGAAGCTTTCCCCCCAGGAGAACACTGGGGGCTGTGCACACTCTACTGGTTACCCCCCTACAGCCACATTTCATCTTTCTTTCTGGGACAGGAAGCTGGGGCTAAGGAGAGGGCGTGGTGAGTCTCACCTCCTTTTCTGAGGACTCCTCTCCTTGAAGTGCAGGGGATGGGGAGTCAGGCTCCGTGTTGGGAGGTGGTTTCTGGGGACCCCTCAGACCTGCCAGTGTATCTTCCACCATCCACAGCTGGTGCTGAGCAGATGCTCTGTCCTGAGGGAGGACGAGAGCGTGTCACCCACATGCAGGGAAAGCCCGGGAAAGGCTCGTGGTGATCAGCCACAGAAAGGTCTGGAAACATCCGGGCTGTGCCTCATGGAGCCACGGACCAGGGAGGACTGTGTGAGCTTCTGGAGGCTGCATCTATGGGAGACCATCTCCTAAAAAAGTGTCACCTGGCACAAGCAGGTGGTCATATATGTAAATAAACATATATGTGAGTGTTTCATATTTAGTTATTTATTTAGGGGGGGCTGAGGAGAGATAACAAAATGGTTATGCAAAAAGAGTCATGCCTGAGGCACCAAAGTTCCCAGGTTCAAACCCCAACACCAACATAAGGCAGAGTTGAGTAGTGCTTTGGCAAAAAAAAAAAAAAAAAAAAACAGATAACTGTATTAAACAGTATCATTGTGGTGAAAAAGAAAAGAAATGGTTCTGCTTTATATCTTAATGCTTTTCAGCCACCAAGTTACAGATGCTACCATGATGCCAACCTGACTTCCCTGGGCAGTCGATCTTGCCAACATGTCCTGGAACCCCACCTCCCCAGAGCCCTGCCACACTAGGGAAAGACAGAAACAGGCTGGGGGTGTGGATCGACCTGCCAATGTCCATGCCCAGTGGAGAAACTATTACAGAAGCCAGACGTCCCACCTTCTGCTCCCCATAAAGATCTCTGGCCCATACTCCCAGAGGGATAAAGAATAGGAAAGCTTCCAATGGAGGAGAGGGGATAAGGAACTCTGGTGGTGGGAAGTGAATTGTATGGAATTGTACCCCTCTTATCCCACAATCTTATCAATCATTATTAAATTACTAAAAAAACAAACAAACAAACAAACACTTGATCCCTAGACTTGAAGTGGGTCTGAAGCTAAGCAACAGACGCTATTGTCAGGAGAAAGAGGACGAGAAGGCGGAGCGGGAGGAAAAGATCCAGAAAACCAACTAAATTGTGTGTTTGGGGGGAAATAACATAACAGGAGGTCCAGAAGGTGGTACAGTGGATAAAGTGTTGAATTCTTCAAACATGAGGTCTAGAGTTTGATCCCTGGCAGCACATGTACCAGAGTAACGTCTGGCGCTCTCTCTCTCTCTCTCTCTCTTCTCCTATACCTATCATTAATAAATAAAGCTGTGGTCTGGGAGATGGCATAGTGGATAAGGCATTGGACTCTCAAGCATGAGGTCATAAATTCAATCCCCAGTAGCACATGTTCCAGAGTGATGTCTGGTTCTTTCTCTCTCTTTCCTTCTATCTTTCTCATTAATAAATAAGTAAAAATCTTTAAAAAATAAATAGGGAGTCAGGCGGTAGTTCAGCAGGATAAGCGCACGTGGTGCAATTCGCGAGGACCGAAGTAAAGATCCTGGTTCAAGCCCCCCGCTCCCCACCTGCAGGGGAGTCGCTTCCCAGGCGGTGAAGCAGGTCTGCAGGTGTCTGTCTTTCTCTTCCCCCTCTCTGTCTTCCCCTCCTCTCTCCATTTCTCTCTGTCCTATCCAACGACGACGACATCAACAGCAATAATAACTACAACAACAATAAAAACAAGGGCAACAAAAAGGAAATAAGTAAATAAATATTTTAAAAATAAATAAATAAAGCTTCAAAAATTAATAGGCTAGGACGGACGGAGAAGGAAAGGCTTGTGAGGGAGGGGGAGGGGCTGTATTCTGTGTGGGGGGCTTCATTCCCAGAGGGTTTCCTGCGGGCTGGGGGGGGAGGCCTCTCCCTGGGGCAGGGACCGGCCTACCTGCGGGGAGCCGAGGTGCAGCAGGCAGTCCAGCGTCTCCCTCAAGGTGCCCAGCTCCTGCTCCAGGCTGCTGTACGTGTCCCAGACCCGCTCTCGCTCCTCGGTCCCCAGAAAGGTGGAGAAAGGGCTTGTTAGCACGTCCACCCCCCAGGGTTCTCCAAGCCACTTCTATCTACTTCTTTTGTTTTTAAGATTTTTTAAATATATTTTTTTCCTTTTTGTTGCCCTTGTTGTTTTTATTGTCATTGTAGTTATTATTGTTGTTGTTCTTGATGTTGTCGTCGTTGGATAGGACAGAGAGAAATGGAGAGAGGAGGGGAAGACAGAGAGGGGGAGAGAAAGATAAACACCTGTAGACCTGCTTCACCGCCTGTCAAGGGACTCCCCTGCAGGTGGGGAGCCGGGGCTCGAACTGGGATCCTTAAGGCTGTTCCTTGCGCTTTGCGCCACCTGCGCTTAACCCGCTGCGCTACAGCCCGACTCCCCCCGGACTATAATTTCTTTTTTTTTTTTAAAGATCTTTTTTTTAATATTTATTTTTTGTTTATTTATTCCCTTATATTTATTTTTTTTTATTTATTCCCTTTTGTTGCCCTTGTTGTTTTATTGTTATAGTTATTATTGTTGTTGTCATTGTTGGATAGGACAGAGAGAAATGGAGAGAGGAGGGGAAGACAGAGAGGAGGAGAGAAAGACAGACACCTGCAGACCTGCTTCACCGCTTGTGAAGCGACTCCCCTGCAGGTGGGGAGCCGGGGTTCGAACCGGGATCCTTATGCCGGTCCTTGTGCTTTGCGCCACCTGCGCTACAGCCCGACTCCCCGGACTATAATTTCTAAGGACTCTCAGGCTACTGGGAGCTCCAGAGTCTATTTTGTTACCACCCTCAAAATGTATTAAATATTGTAAAAATTAAAGTCTACTAAACTAAAACTATCAGGATCATAACAGGTTTAAAACTCAAGGAGGAGGCTAGGGAGACAGCATAACGATAACTATGCAGAAAGACTCTCCTGCATGAGGCACCCAGGGTCCCGGGTTCAATCCCCAGCACTCAGCCAAAGCTGAGCAGTGCTCTGGTAAAAAAAACAAATGAAAGGGACTGGAGGTGGCATACCCAGTAGAGGACCCGTGTTACAATGTTCAAGGACCTGGGTTTGAGTCCCAATCCCCAGCAGCAGAAGAAAAGCTTCATGTCAAGAAAGCAGTGCTATAGATATCTGTCTCTTTCTCTCTGTCCTTCCTTTCCTCTCTGTTTCTCTCTGTCTCTGTCCAAAAAAAAATTAATGAAGTACATTTTTAAAGAGTATGAACAGGTTGAGCATGTATGTTACCTGTAATGTGAAAGGAACCCCGTTCAAGCCCCGGGGTCCCCACCTGCAGGGAGAAAACTTCACAAGAGGTGAAGCAGTCAGCAGGTCAGTCTCTCTCTCTCTCTACTTCTCTCTCTCTCTCCCTCTCTTCCTCCCTCCTACCCCTCTCAATGTCGCTTTGTCTCTATCCAAAGTAAATAAATAGAATATTTTTAAAAGAGTATTAACAAAAATAAAGACAAGGAAGAAAGCGTAATGGTTATGGAAAAATAATGACTCTCATGCCTGAGGCTCTGAGGTCCCAGGTTCAATCCCCAGCATCACCAAAAGCCAGAGCTGAGCAGTGCTCTGGTAATAAATAAATAAATGAAGAAATAAATAAGTCTGAGAGGGCCAACAAGCTAGCTCACCTGCTTAGTGCACCTGCTCTGCTACGCACACAGCCCAGGTTACAGCTCAGCCCACACTGCCCTGGGGGAGACTTTGGTGCTGTGGTATCTTTACCTTTCTTTCTCTCTGCCTGTTTGTCTGTCTGAAAAAAGTCAGCCTGGGTCAGTGAAGCCTTGAGACTACTACCATCAATAATATTTCGTATCATCAATATATAATTACTACTTTAAAATAACTATTATTAATAAATTTATAATATAATGAATAATTATATGTTGTTATACGGCTTATATTAAATATGAAAGCAAATAACTTACGTTTACTAAACATTAAATCATTTTAGATATTTTACATATAGCACATGCAAGATTATACTAGATACATATGTGTATATACAATTAAATTGGTAAAATCAAAAAAAATAATGTGATCAATGTATTTATGATTAATACATTAATAAAATGCCATAAGCGGTCATTTATTGAAGACGTCGATAAATAAACCCTTGTTGATATGGAATACATTTAGGAGAGGGAGAATAAACTCAGGGAGAGGGAGAGTCCCAAGGACTCTTCTGGCAGGAGCCTGGGAGAGAGCGCAGGGCCCCCAGCGGCCTCACCTGGCCCAGGTGGCAGAGCGCGGCCCTCACGCTGACCAGCCGGTCCTGCAGGAGGCGCTGGCGACCCCAGGCCGTGCCCGGCGCCAGGGGCTCCCGGCCGGTTTGGCTCAGCTGCTGGCGGGTCAGCTCCAAGGCTGCTTCCAGCTGCTCCTGCACCCAGAGGGGAGCCGCTGAGCACCCTGAGTCCACGTCCAGCCCCGGGGGGAGAGAGAGGGAGGAGGGTCCCCCCACCCCAGGCAGCCCCCGACCTTCTCCTCCTGTCTCTGGTCCACCTCCTCCTGCAGCCGCCGCAGCAGCCGGTCCTGCCCGCACAACCTGGTCAGCAGCGTCTGGACAAGGCGGGCAGGGGCCGCGCTCAGAGCAGGTCCAGCTCCCCCCTCACACCCTGCGCCTCCCTCCACCATCTAGAACTTTCTCTCCCCCACCCTCACCTCCACCCCAAACCCCAACTCTGGGAACTCAGTCCCACCAGGAATGGGGAGAACTTACATCCGTCTCCAGACTTTGGTGGAAGGTGGAGTCCAAGGGGGGACCCGGCTAGGGAGGAAGGGAAAAGGTCACTGGGACAGGCGGATGCGACAGCTCAGCGTTGTGCTAGCCTCTGCTCCTTTCTCTCTCTCTTTTATATTTTCATGACTTTTTCGTTGTCTTTATCTATTTGGTAGAGACAGCCAGAAATCTAGAGGTTGGGGGGAGACAGAGAGGGAGAAAGACACCTGCAGCCCTACTTTACTGCTCGCAAAGCTTTCCCGCCGCAGGTGCAGACTGGGGGCTTGAACCCGAGTCCTCGCACACTGTAACATGTGCTCTCAGCCAGATGGGCCACCACCCAGCCCCTCTTCTCTTTCATTTTAATAAGATAGTTTAAAATATTTTGTTTGTCTATTTTGGATAGAGACAGAGAAGAACTGAGAATGAAGAGAAAGGGAGAAAGAGGGGGTCGGACGGGGGCACAGCGGGTTAAGTGCACGTGGCGTGAAGCGCAAGGCCCGGCGTAAGGATCCCGGTTCGAGCCCCCGGCTACCCACCTGCAGGGGAGTCGCTTCCCAGGTGGTGAAGCAGGTCTGCAGGTGTCTCTCTTTCTCTCCCCCTCTCTGTCTTCCCCTCTTCTCTCCATTTCTCTCTGTCCTATCTAATAACGATGACATCAATAACAACAATAACTACAACAACAATAAAAAGACCACAAGGGCAGCAAAAGGGAAAATAAATAAATAAAATTGAAAAAATTTAAAATAAATAAATAAATAAATAAATAAAATAACATCTAGCTTCACCAAAACCCTGAGCTGATCATTGCTCTGATTAAAAAGATAAAAACAGTGGGTGGATGGGGAGAATACAGGTCCATGAAGGATGATAAATGATATAGTGGGGGTTGTATTGTTAAATGGGAAACTGGGGAATGATATGCATGTACAAACTATTGTATTAACTGTTGAATGTAAAACATCAATTCCCCAATAAAGAAATAAATTTTTTTTAAAAAGATAAAAACATTATGCATGTACAAAATACTGTATTCACTGTCAAACGTAAAACAATAATCCCCCAATAGAGGGGGAAAATTTTAAAAAGATGAAAACAAAATAAACTAATTTGATATGAACACAAAATAAACCAATTTGATATTAATACACACACAAAAATAGAAAGAAAATAAAACCAAAGAAAGAAAGAAAATATGAAAAAAAAAAAAAAGGCAGGTAACAGGCAGTAGGACATTCAGTGGAATACATACATCACCATGTGCAAAGTACAGGGTTCAAGCTCCCAGTCCCCACCTTCAGGGGGGAAGCTTCATGGGTGGTGAAGTAGTGCTGCAGGTGTCTTTCTGTCTTCCTCTCTATCTCCTCCTCCCCTCAATGTCTTTCTGCCTTAGCAAAGACACGAATAAAATATAAAAAATAGTGGTCCAGGAGAGCATTAGATTCTCAAGTATGAGGTCCCGAGTTCAATCACTGACAGCACCTGTATAAGAGTGATATCTGGTTCTTTCGCTCTCTGTCTTCATGAGTAAATAAATAAAACCTTAAAATATATATATTATAATAGAAAACATAAAATTGTACCATAAAATTAAAAAAAAATAATAATAAGATTTGAACACTTGGAGAGATATTCCATATATGGGCCAGGTGGTGGCGCACCTGGTTAAGCGCAGACATTACAATGCACAAGGAAGCAGGTTCAAGCCCCTGCTCCCCACCTGCAGGGGAACAACACCACAAGTGCTGAAGCAGGGCTGCAGGTGTCTCTCTGCTTCTTTCTTTCTGTCTCCTCCCCTTCCTTTCTCAATTTCTGTCTCTATCCAATTTAAAAAAATTTTTAAAGAAATTTCACATAGTTATCCACAACTGTATTTACTGTAAACCATTAAGAACACCAATAAAAATTTAAAAAGAGATATTTCATATATTTGCCGCACAATTTGCAGCAGCCCCAGGAAACTATGAAAACTACCCAGGAACGTTGCACTAACACACTCGCCCAGCAGAAGGCAGGCACCACAGCAAAGAAAGCAAAGGAGAGGACTCTGGCAGATTCCAGGTGCTCCCCCACCCCCGCCCCTGCCCCACCGCCCCCCTCCACACACACCCCTACTCACCAATAAAACCATGGAAGCCCGGGTCCCAGGAGGTCTGGGCGGGAGCTGGAGATATGTGGAGGATCCTGAGGGCACCTGGAGAGAATATTGAAATGGAAATGTTTGGAGATCAGCATATCTTGGCAGCTCAGTGTGAACTGAAGGACTTTAGAAGGCATAGAGGCTGGGACCTGGGCCCTTTGGGGACAGCTGCAGGGTACAGACATGGACTGGCCTGGCAGAGAGGAAGCTGCAGTCTCCTCCCCAGCTCCCGTTTGTTAGCGGTTAGCTGTGGATATTCTGGGCAACAAGCCCATGGCGCTCAGAGAAAGTAGCAGGTGACCAACTTGGAAAGATAATCGAGGGACACAAGGCAGAA
The DNA here is from genome assembly GCF_950295315.1 of Erinaceus europaeus. Classification (NCBI taxonomy): domain Eukaryota; kingdom Metazoa; phylum Chordata; class Mammalia; order Eulipotyphla; family Erinaceidae; genus Erinaceus; species Erinaceus europaeus. Next base: position 3,414,609 of record NC_080163.1, read on the forward strand.
GCAACTCCCCACTCGCTCCTGTGGCGCTGTCTTGGGGGAGGACATTCCGCACTCCCCCGTAGGGATGAAGGTGTAAAGGCCAGTAATCAGACAGGAAAGACGGTTTGAAGGACTGATGGGAGATCAAGTTCACTCATTCCCCACTCCACAATGTGGAGACCCCTTCTTATCCACTCCCCCCACCCACCCAGACCACCACTAAGCTCTGGCTACAGTTGATTTTAGGGATCAAACATGGCACCTCTGGCATGCAGGTCCTATGCTTTACCAGTGACAACCCCCTTGTCATTATGAACTACAATCCCCATGATGCTCAGGGGTCAATGGTCTAGAGATCAACTCAGGAAGACAGCCCCAGAGATATATGGGAGATGAAGTCCCTCTTCCCATCACCTCTCTGTTCACCTGTGTTCTGGCCTCCTGTGTCCAGTGTTGAGGACTCTTGGGGGGTTTTCCTGCGGCAGCCTCAGAGGAGGGGCCTCGGCGGGGAGTAGGGGGTCGGGAGAGGGTCTGACGTTGCTGGGGACCCCAGTCCAGAGGAGGCCGGACATCGATGCGACTCAAGGGAGTGTGAGGTCTGGCAGGGGCGACTGTGTCCCCTGAAGAAGGAGGGGATCTGCGTGCAGGAGCAGAACTGGGCCGAGGGAGGCTCAGAGGAGAAGGAGGACGAGAGAGGGGTGCGAACAGGCTGTAGGAAGAAGAGAAAAGGTCAACTGTGTCAACTAGAGGCCCTCACCACACTCCCCACCAGGCCAGGCTCTGGGATGTCTCCCATTACTGGGTCTCACAGTCTCTTGGAAACAGAGTTGGCAGTCAGCTGAGGTCAAGAACAAACACCTCATCACAGACCCCTGCAAGCGTCAACCCGGCTTTGACCTAGCACGTTATGATTGGGCCCTCCTCAATCGCTATCGAACAGGCCATGGCCGGTGCGCCGCTATGTTCCATCGCCGGGGAGCCAGAGACGACCCGAACTGCCCCTGCGGCTCCAGACAGACTATGACCCACATAGTCAACGACTGCCACCTCTCCAGATTCAAAGGAGGTCTCGAAACTTTACATCAGGCTCAACCTGACGCTGTTGACTGGCTACGGAAGAAGGGCAAACGCTAGAAGAAGAACTGTCCCTTTGAGGGGAAGAACTCTCTTCTATTGGCCAAATCTGTAAGGATTTGTGCCTCTGTGCTTTGTGGCATCCCCTCAACATCTGTCTCCCCCAGGGGGCAGGTGCTGGTGGCTCAGCTGGTAAAGGTTCACATGTACACATGTTCAGTGATTAAAGCCCCTGGTCCCCACCTGTGTGAGAGAAGCTTCACCAGCAGTGAAGCTGTGCTACAGATGTCTCTCCTCTCTGTCTCTCTCCCCACCACCCTCACCTCTACCAAATAAATAAATAAAGGGATCAGGTAGATTGCATAGTGGTTATGCAAGGAAACTCTCATGCCTGAGGCTTCAAATTCCCAGGTTCAGTCCCCTGCACCACCAAAAAGCAGAGCTGAGCAGTGCTCTGGGAAGAAGGAGGAGGAGGAGGGAGGAAGAGCAAGAAGAGGATGAGTAGGAAAAAGATAAGAAGAAAGGAAGGAAATGGCCACCAGGAACAGTGTCACCATACAAGCACAGATTCCTGATGATAACCCTGGGAGCCAAAATAAATTAATTAGAAAGTTAATTTATTTAGTTTGTTGTTCTGTTTTTACCAGAGCACTGCTCAGCTCCGACTTATAGTGGTGCTGGGGATTCAACCTGGGACCTTTGGTGCCTCAGACATGAAAGTCTTTTTTAAAAATATATATATTTATTTTATTTATTTATTCCCTTTTGTTGCCCTTGTTGTTTTTTATTGTTGTGGTTATTATTGTTGTTGTCATTGTTGGATAGGACAGAGAGAAATGGAGAGAGGAGGGGAAGACAGAGAGGGGGAGAGAAAGACAGACACCTGCAGACCTGCTTCACCGCCTGTGAAGCGACTCCCCTGCAGGTGGGGAGCCAGGGGCTCAAAGCGGGATCCTTACCGCGGTCCTTGCGTTTTGCGGCCATGTGCGCTTAACCCGCTGTGCTACCGCCCGACTCCCTATTTTATTTATTTCTTAATGAGAAAAACGGGAGAAGAGAGTGCTACCAGGGATTGAGCTCAGGACCTCATGTCTAAGAGTCTAGTGCTTTATCCACTGCATCACCTCCTGGACCACCGTCTTCTTTTTATTCTTTAAAAAAAAAAAAATTTTTATTGGCCTAGGGAGATAGCATAATGGTTATGCAAAGAGACTCTCATGCCTGAGATACCACGTGCGCTTAACCCGCTGCGTTACAGCCCAACTCCCAAGTCTTTTTTTTTTTTTTTTTTAAGAATTACTTATTACTTATTGGATAGAGACAGAGAGTAACTGAGAGGGGAGGAGGTGATAGGGAGAGACAGAGACACCTGCAGATTTGCTTCACTTGTGGAATTTCCAGGTGGGGATTAGGGGCTTGAACCGGGGTCCTAGCACACTGTAATATGTGCACTTAACGCAGGTGAGCCACCTCCTGGTCCCCTTAATTGTAAATCTTTTTTTTTTTTTTAATTTTTTTTAATATTTATTTTTATTTACTTATTCCCTTTTGTTGCCCTTATTTTATTGTTGTAGTTATTATTGTTGTTGTCGTTGTTGGATAGGACAGAGAGAAATGGAGAGAGGAGGGGAAGACAGAGAGGAGGACAGAAAGATAGACACCTGCAGACCTGCTTCACCGCCTGTGAAGCGACTCCCCTGCAGGTGGGGAGCCGGGGTTCGAACCGGGATCCTTATGCCGGTCCTTGTGCTTTGCGCCACCTGCGCTTAACCCGCTGCGCTACAGCCCGACTCCCCCTTAATTGTAAATCTTAAAGACTTGTCTCTTATAAGCTCCTGAACCAGGGGAGACCACAAGACCACACCCCCATCAGCCCACACCCCCTTCCAGCCCTTAGGCCACACCCCACATCTCTTTTTCTCTGGTCGCAAATTCACTCCATTTACTGACTCTGGGCTCCTCGTCCTCCGAATCCGGGGTCCAGACTGGAGATCAGCAGTGAGGCTGGAAGTGAGCAGCCCTGGTCGGCCTCGACCTCTGGAGAGTCGAACTATCTCAGGAGATTCTGAGCTGTGTCTCTCTTCCCCTCGTCTCACCTCAGGCGGACCCCCAGGCCCTCCGGGCCCCTGCCCAGGCTGGGGGCGGGCAGGTGATCTGGGTCGTCCACTGGCGAGTGACACAGAAAAAGAAGTTATTCCTTTGAGCGCCATTATTTCAAGGGTGCGGGAGAGTGAAGACAGCCAGAAAACACTTGTATTTTTGTAGAAAGGGAAACTGAGGCCTGACAGTAGAAGCGACTTGTGCAAGCAGGGTCACAAGAAGCATCCACATTATAGAATCCAGTCCCCCAGACTAATTTGTTAGCCCCGGGAGCACTGAGGCATGATGGGACGGTGACATTCTTCCTTTCTCTCATTCTTCCTTTCTCTCATTCTTCCAGACTTATTTCATCATTCATATATATATATATTCTTTAAAGATTTATTTTACGTATTTCACAAAAGCAAGAGGGAGAGGAAGAGAGGCCAGACATTTGCAGGGGATCAAAATCAGAACCTTGCAGGCACCGAGCCCCAGTGATAACCCTGGATGCTAAAAATAAATAAATAAACAAATAAATAAAGTCAGAACCTCATGCTTTATCCTTCCCAGGCCACCAGATTTTTTTAAAGAAAATTTTTGTTTTATATATTACCTTTGAGGGGTGAGGGTAGATACCATAATGGTTATGCAGAATCTCTCATGCCTGAGGCTCCAAAGTCCCAGGTTCAGTCCCCCACACCACCATAAGCCAGAGCTGAGCAGTGCTCTGGTAAAAAAAAAAAAAAAAAAAAAGCAACAACAAAAACCACCTGCTGAGGGAAAGCTTTGTGAGTGGTGAAACAGAGAGGCAGGGAGTCGGGCGGTAGCGCAGCGGGTTAAGCGCACATGGCGCAAAGCGCAAGGACCTGCATAAGGATCCCGGTTCGAGCCCCTGGCTCCCCACCTGCAGGGGAGTCGCTTCACAGGCGGTGAAGCAGGTCTGCAGGTGTCTGTCTATCTTTCTCTCCCCCTCTCTGTCTTCCCCTCCTCTCTCCATTTCTCTCTGTCCTATCCAACAACAAAGCAACGTCAACAATGGCAATGATGACCACAGCGAGGCTGCAACTACTAGGGCAACAAAAGGGGGAAAAATGGCCTCCAGGAGCGGTGGATTCATGGTGCAGGCACCGAGCCCAACAATAACCCTGGAGGAAAAAAAAAAAAAAAAACACAACCCAGGTGTCCAACAACAGATGAGTGGCTGAGCAAGTTGTGGTCTATATACACAATGGAATACTACTCAGCTGTAAAAAATGGTGACTTCAACGTTTTCAGCCGATCTTGAAAAAATCATGTTGAGTGAAATAAGTCAGAAACAGAAGGATGAATATGGGATGATCTCACTCTCAGGCCGAAGTTGAAAAACAAGATTAGAAAAGAAAACACAAGTCGAACCTGAAATGGAATTGGAGTATTACACCAAAGTAAAAGACTCTGGGGTGGGTGGCTGGGTGGGGAGAATACAGGTCCATGAAGGATGATGAATGACATAGTGGGGGTTGTATTGTTAAATGGGAATCTGGGGAATGTTATGCATGTACAAACTATTGTATTTACTGTTGAATGTAAAACATTAAAAAAAAAAAAAACAGACTATATGACATATGAGAGAGTTTCACATGCAACAGAAAGAGAGAAGTCAGAGCACCACTCTCCCGCATGTGCTTTGCAAGTCTTACTTCAGACATGCATCCTGAATTCTACCAGTTAAGCTGTTTTTTTTTTTAATTTCTTTATTGGAGGATCAATGGTTTTGCAGCCGGAAGTAAATACAGTAGTTCATACCCCATGGCAACACTCGAGCTACTTTTCCAGCTATTTCATATCAGGTGTTGCTGCCCAACCTGGAGTGGGGTGGAGCCAACCAGAAAGTGCAAAATATTAATAAAGCGAGTTATGGGCATGGCACAGGAGCAAAAGGCTTTTCGCTGATTGGAGGAGTGTGTAGGGAAGACTTGTGGCTGATTGGACCGACAGGACGGGGTCGTGGCCTGGGCCCATACTCACCAATCATCCCCCTCAGCACGGGAGGCCCGGCCCAGAGCCCGCAGCCAGCCCCGCAGGTCCTCCAGGGTGTCCGCCGCCAGGACATAGGTCCTCATGCCCGCGTGCTCCGCCTGCGGGAAGAGAGGACCCCGCGCACCTAGAGGCCAGGGTCCTCCAGCAGGGAGGATACCAGGGATCCCGGGTATATGGTTTATCTGCAACCACGACGCACCAACGCCTGACCCCCACCACCTAGTTAGTGCTTTAGAGCTTAGTTGATGGACAGACTCACAGTGAAGGTGAAGCGCCGTCCCCGGGGAGCCCCTGGCCCATCCGGCCTGATACTGTAGCTGGGCAGCAGGACACTGCCCAGGATGCTCTCCTCGCGGCTGTCTGCAAAAGAGAGACCGGGCTCAGGGTTCTGGAGGCGCAGAGGCCAGAGAAAAGGAAGGGGGGAGGGCGCGCCCTGCCAGAGGAGGCACTGACCCTTGTAATAGAAGAGGCAATGGCCGGAGAGGACGAACCAGCGGCGTTTCCAGAGCCGGAGTCCAGCGCTATCCTGAGGAGAGAGAGAGTGGGAGGAGAGGCCCAAAAGGAGTAGATGGTTGTGTGACTGGGTATAACTGCACAAGGCAAGCCTGTTGCACATCTAGCCCGTCCCTCGTGGAACAAAGCCTAGTGGTGCCCCTCATGACAGGAGAAACCTCATCTTACTGGGGAGGTATGTGTTCCAGAGCATGCTGGAGATGCTTAAGTAGAGGAGTGAGGGCTGGGGAGACAGCATAAGGTTACGCAAAAGACTTTCGGGCCTGAGGCTCTGGGGTCCCAGGTTCAATCCCCAGCACCACCATCAGCTGGAGCTGAACATTGCTCTGGTCTCTTTCTCTGTACCGGTCTCTCTGCAGTAGCTCTTTTTCTTTCTTTCTTTTCTCTTTAAAAATTTTTTTTTTTTTTTTTTTATGAGAAAGACAGGAGGAGAGAGAAAGAACCAGACATCACTCTGGCACATGTGCTGCTGGGGATTGAACTCAGGACCTCATGCTTGAGACCTCATGCTTTACCACTGCGCCACCTCCCGGACCACACAGTAGCTCTCTTTCATGAACAATAAATAAATAAGTAAGAAATGAATGAAACAGGGACAGAATAAAAGGAGAAGCAATGATAACAAGAAAGCAGCCCCTCTGGAGACTTAGAAGGGGAGGAGCAGCAGTCAGTCAAGGGCACAGCCTTGAAGATCCCTGGTGCTGCCCTTCCCTGCTCAGGCTGTGCCCACCTGCTTGTGAAGCCAGCCTCGGATGTGCACTGGAAGGTTGGGATCCCTTCGGAGAGCATTGCCCCTCTTCCCGAAGGCGTGCACCTTGCTTACTGCACGGGTGGGCTTCTGTGGAGAAGAAGGACATAAGTGAGCAGAGGCAGTGCGGCCAGCTGGTGGGCCGCCTTGCCATGTAGGACACCCAGCGCTGGAAGGAAGCTTCGGTACTGTAGTTTCTCTTTCTCTGTCTCTCTGTCTGAAAAAATAAAGGAAGAAAGCAAGGAGGGAGGGAGAGAGGGAAGGAGGGAGGGAGGGAGTTAGGAAGGAAGGAAGGAAGACACACAGACTTCGGATGGCCCTGACTCAGCTGATCTCAGAAACCAAACCGAGTCAGAGAAGAAGCTGGGTTTGGAGAGGCGGAGCTTGTAGCGTGGGGTCCAGAACACCCTAAATGAGCAGGTGCAGGCTTTGGGAGACAAGGAAGGGGCTGAAGGGGAAGGGCTTTACTGATCAAGGGTCCACTCCACCAGAATCATAGTAAATAAATCTTTTTTTAAAAAAAAAACTATTGGGAGTCGGGCAGTAAAGCAGCAGCTTAAGCATACATGGTGCAAAGTGCAAGGACTGGCATAAGGCTCCTGGTTTGAGCCCCTAGCTCCCCACCTGCAGGGGAGTCGCTTCACAGGTGGTGAAGCAGGTCTGTAGGTGTCTGTCTTTCTCTCCCCCTCTCTGTCTTCCCCTCCTCTCTCCATTTCTCTCTGTCCTATCCAACAATGACGACAACAATAATAACTACAACAATAAAACAAGGGCAAAAAAGAGAATAAATATTTTTTTTAATCTATGGATGGTGGGCCAGGAAGTGGTGTAGTCAGTGGCTACAGTATTGGACTTAGAAGTATGAAGCCTGGAGTTCAGTCTCTGAAACTGAATGTGCCAGAGCGCTCTCTCTCTCCCTCTCTCTCTTTCTCTATCTAATTAAGATAGTAGAATAGTGTGCTGCTTTGCCATATAGATGACAAGGTTCTACCCTGCCATCACTGCACTTAGGGAAGCTTGGAGCAGCGATGTCTTTCAGCTCTGTCTCTGAAAATAAATAAATCTTTTCTTTTCCAGGTTCAGTCCCCAGCATCACTATAAGCCAGAGCTGAGGGGGCTACGGAGTATTTCTCTTCTCCCTTACCAACTACAAATATCAAAGGAGACCACCTGGGACCGCAACAAGACAGGACTAGAAGTACTTTGGGAACTCACCAAATCATCAGACCATCCAGAGACCACAACTCTGCCCAGATCTCCATATCTACGCAGTTGAGAAACTTCTCTAAAGAACAAGGAATATCAAAGATCACCTGAGATGCAACAAGGCGAGACCGGGACTGCTTTGGGAACCCACCAAGTCACCGGTGAGTGAAAACACATGTGGCTCATGGACAGAGAGGAGCCTGAGGAGAGACTCCTGGGGCTAAAGGCCACATCTAGTGGCTGGTGACACAGTCTGGCAGTTCACCACCTCCAGTTGGTTTTAACAACAAAAGACTGTTGAAGGGAGGAGAGGACTCCCCTAAGACTTACCAGGTGCAACTGTGAGTCTCCATTGCTACTGCCTTCAGAGGCTGGAGCAGCAGGGGGGGAGGCCCTTGACATGGGGGCGGGGGGGGGGGGCAGAGAACTGACCAGGAAACTCAGGAGAAGATCTACACCCCTGGTGGTCTAGCAATGGAGCTCTATAACAGGAGCCTTTCCACATTGTTCTCCTGATGAGGACATGATGAATAATTGCCTTAGAACCTACAGACTTAAACAAGACTTATTTAGAAACTAAACTCACAGGGCCTAGCAGTGATGCCCAGCTTGGCTCTGGCTGCTGAAAAAGAAGCTGAATTGAGCCGAGAACTTTGGATCCTTGGAGTGTGGGAGTCTCTTTGCTTAACCACTATGCTATCTATCCCCCACCCTGCTTTATCTCTTGGTCAGGAGTGAGTGATTAAGCTAAAAAAAAAAAAACCTATTTATAGTTAAAAAGCCCTCAGGCTACTATAGCCTACAGGGAAGAAAAAGAACAAAAGAGGTTTAAACAACCACTGTGCTTCAACTCAGGGATTGATATAACATTGAATCAACTATTAATTTCCACAACTGTGAACTCTTTAAGTACCTTACTTAGACACAAGTCAATCCAGGCAAGAGTCATCAGTGGCTGAAAAATACTGAGAGAAGAACTTCATAACATACTATAATAATGGTTAAACCAAGGAGAAACATTGGAGAAATGAACCAGGACAAAAGTCCAACTAAAAGTCTCCCAAAGGTAGAAGCACAGAAGAATGAGATCAACATCCAAACACTAACTGAGGAGTTAGTCAAAGCAGTGAAGGAAGAGTTTGAAAGAATTGTCATCAGAGGGAGTTGGGTGGTAGTGCAGCAGATTAAGAGCAGGTGGCGCAAAGTGCAAGGACTGGTATAATGGTGTAAGGATCCCAGTTCAAGCACCCAGCTCCCCACCTGCCGGGGAGTCTCTTCACAAGCAGTGAAGCAGGTCTGCAGGTGTCTATCTTTCTCTCCCCTTCTCTGTCTTCCCCTCCTCTCTCCATTTTTCTCTGTCTTATCCAACAATGACAACATCAATAACAACAACAATAATAACTATAAAAATAAAGCAACAAGGGCAACAAAAGGGAATAAATAAATAAATATTTTTTAAAAAAAGAATTGTCATCAGAAATGCAGAAACAACAAATGAGACTCTGAAAGAAAGTGAAAACTAGGGGGCCGGGCAGTAGTGCAGCGGGTTAAATTCACATGGCACAAAGCACAAGGATCTGCATAGGGATCCCAGTTCAAGCCCCTGACTCCCCACCTGCAGGGGGGTCACTTCACAAGTGGTGAAGTAGGTCTGCAGGTGTCTGTCTTTCTCTCCCCCTCTGTCTCCCCTCCTCTCTCCATTTCTCTCTGTCCTATCCAACAACGACAAGGGTAACAAAAAGAGAAGAAATGTAGTGGATTCATAGTGCAGGCACTGAGCCCCATCAATAACCTTGGAGGCAAAGAAAGAAAGAAAGAAAGAAAGAAAGAAAGAAAGGAGAAGAAAAGAAAGCACTAACTATCTCGAGGTCATCAGAGAGCTGAAAGCTGAAATAGCTGAGCTCAGAGCACAACTAGCTAAACAAGCTGATACAGCATCAGAATAGGGTAACCAAATAGCTGAGCTACAGAAAACAACAGAGGGGAGAGAGAATAGAATAAATGAGGCAGAAAATAAAATTAGCAAGATTGAGGACAAATTAGAGAAAACTTAGAAGAAAGATATCTCAAAAAGGGATTAAGAGATACTAAAAACAACAGAGACATATGGGATGACATCAAAGAAATAATATACGCATTATAGGCCTACCTGAGGAAGAGAGGGAGGGGAAGAAAGCATTCTACAGGACATAATAGCTGAGAACTTCCCTAGTTTAGACAAAACAAAAGACATAAAGGTTCAAGAAATCCAGAGGTTTCCAAACAGAATTAACCCCGACTTTAAGACACCAAGACACATCATATTTAGAATGAAAAGGAATAAGGATAAAGAATGGATCCTGGGAAGTTAGGTGGTAGTGAATCTGGTTAAGTGCGCATGGCGCAAAGCACAAGGACCAGCATAAGGATCCCAGTTCGAGCCCCCAGCTCCTCACTTGCAAGAGGGGTCCCTTCACAGGTGGTGAAGCAGGTCTGCAGGTGTCTGACTTTCTCTCTCCCTCCCTGTCTTCCCTTCCTCTCTCCATTTCTCTCTGTCCTAACAATGACATCAATTACAACAACTATAATAACTAAAACAAACAATTTTAAAAAGCACAACAAAAAAGAAAATTAATAATAATAAAAGAATGGATTCTGGAGGTTGCAAGAGAAAACCAAAGAGTCACCTACAGAGGAAAACCCATGAGATCAGCAGCAGACTTTTCACACAAACACTACAGGCCAGAAGAGAATGGCAAGATATCTATCTAGTGCTCCATGAGAAAGGCTTTCAACCAAGACTATAGTATCCTGCTAGACTGTCATTCAGACTAGATGGAGGCATCAAAACCTTCTCAGACAAGCAACAGTTGAAGGAATCAACTATCACCAAACCTGCCCTGAGAGAAGTTCTGAAAGGTCTGCTATAAACAGACCACCATAAATATGCCATATATCAGAACACTCTAAAAATCTACAATAGTGGCATCAAAATATCTTCAATGTATAATATCAATAAATATCAATGGCCTGAATTCACCTATTAAAAGGCACAGAGTAGGAAGATGGATCAGAAAATACAACCCAACAATATGCTGTCTACAGGAAATCCACCTAACTCAGCAAGACAAACTCAGACTCAAAGGGAAAGGATGGAAAACTATCATACAAGCCAATGGAACACACACACACACACACACACACACACACACACACACACACGGCAGGAACAGTTATGCTTACATCTGACACAATAGACCGTAAAATAAATAAAAATTTAAAAGATAGGCATGGACATTACTTAGTGCTCAGAAGATCAATCTATCAAGAGGACTTAATGATTATCAACATCTATGCACCCAAGGAGAGGCCATCTTAATACATCAAACATCTACTGAAAGATCTACAGCAATATATTAATAGCAACCCAGTAATAGTAGGGGACTTCAACACCCAACAACTTGACAGATCATCCAGGCAGAAAATCAATAAAGAAATGAGGGAGCTAAATGAAGACATAGATAAACTAGAACTATTGGACATTTTCAGAGTAAAAATGGTGACTTCACCATTTTCAGCCCATGGTGGATGGAGCTTGAAGAAACCATGTTAAGTGAAATAAGTCAGAAACAGAAGGATGAATAGGGATGATCTCATTCACAGACAAAAGTTGAAACACAAGATCAGAAGCGAAAACACTAAGCAGAAATTGGACTGGAGTTGGTGGATTGCACCAAAGTAAAAGACTCTGGGGTGGGTGGGTATTGGGGGAGGAAGAGTTCAGTTTCTGGAACAGGATGGCAGAGGACCTAGTGGAGGTTGTATTGTTGTGTGGAAAAATGAGAAATGTTATATATATACAAACTATTGTATTTACTGTTGACTGTAAAACATTAATCCCCCAATAAAGAAAGAAAATACATAAAGTAACAATTATCAGAAAAGCCGTTAAGTGCACGTGGCGCAGAGTGCAAGGACCACCATAAGGATCACAGTTCGAGCCTCTGGCTCCCCTCCTGCAGGGGATTTGCTTCACAAGCAGTGAAGCAGGTCTGTAGGTGTCTGCCATTTTTTGTTTGTTTGTTTGTTTTGTTTTAATTTTTTAAAATATTTATTTTATTTATTTATTCCCTTTTGTTGCCCTTGTTGTTTTATTGTTGTAGTTATTATTGTTGTTGTCATTGTTGGATAGGACAGAGAGAAATGGAGAGAGGAGGGGAAGACAGAGAGGAGGAGAGAAAGATAGACACCTGCAGACCTGCTTCACCGCCTGTGAAGCGACTCCCCTGCAGGTGGGGAGCCGGGGGCTCGAACCAGGATCCTTACGCCGGTCCTTGTGCTTTGCGCCACCTGCGCTTAACCCGCTGTGCTACAGCCTGACTCCTGGTGTCTGTCTTTCTCTCCCCCTGTCTTCCCCTCCTCTCTCTATTTCTCTCTGTCCTATCCAACAACAATGATATCAATGAGAACAACAATAACTACAACAATAAAACAAACAAGGACAACAAAAGGGAATTAATTAATTGATTGATTTTTAAAAAGCCAGAGCTGAGAAGTGCTCTGGTAAATTAATTAAATTGAAGATATGTATTTGGGGGGCTGGATGGTGGCATACCTGGTTGAGAGCATGTGTTACAGTACATAAGGACCTGGGTTCAAGCCCCCAGTCCCCACCTGCAGGGGGAAACCTTTGCAAGTGGTGAAGCAGTGCTGCAGGTGTCTTTCTGTCTCTGTCTCTCTCTATCACCCCCTTCCCTCTCTTTCTGGCTGTCTCTATCGAATCAGTAAAGATAATAATAATAATAAACAATAAAATAAATAAAGATATATATTTTTTAGCCTGAGGGGTTAGGTTAAAACTAGGGAAATGGCTGCAGAAGTAACTGAATGTCATCACTGACTGACTATTCACTTTGGATCCAAGTAGCTTGGGCCTCCCTGGGGTCTTATTTGCCAGAAAAGAAAGAAGGGAGAGTCGGGCGGTAGCTCAGTGGGTTAAGTGGTGCAAAGGGCAAGGACCAGCATAAGGATCCAGGTTCGAGCCCCCGGCTCCCCACCTGCAGGGGAGTCGCTTCACAGGCAGTAAAGCAGGTCTGCAGGTATCTGTCTTTCTCCCCCTCTCTGTCTTCCCCTCCTCTCTCCATTTCTCTCTGTCCTAACAACAATGATATTAATAACAACAACAATAACTACAACAACAATAAAAAAATAAGGGCAACAAAAGGGGAAATATATATATATATATATATATATATATATATATATAGAGAGAGAGAGAGAGAGAGAGAGAGAGAGAGAGAGGAAGAGAGAGAGAGGGAGAGAGGGAGAAGGGTCTTTCCTGGGGGATTTCAGAAACGGTAGGTCTCTCTGCTAGGTCAGATGGCTGTCCTAACAGGACACTCTCAGTGCTTCTGCTTCTTCTTTTTAAATATATTATCTTTATTTATTTATTTATTTATTTAATGGATTGAGACAGCTAGAAATTGAGAGGAAGGAGGAGATAGCAAGGGATAGATACAGAGAGACACCTGCAGTCCTGCTTCACTATTTGTGAAGCTTTCCCCCTGCAGGTGGGGACCAGGGGCTTGAACCTGGGTCCTTCAGGTGTGCCACCACCCAGTACCTCTTCTTCCTTTAATATATATAATTTACTTTTTATTGAGACAGAAAGAAGGAAAGGGAGGGAGAAAGTCTGTGTGTGAGAGTGACCTGCAGCACTGCTTCACCATTTGTGAAGTTTCTCTCCTGCAGGTGCAGACTGGGGATTTGAACCTGGGTCCTTGTGGCATTGTTCCGTGTGCTCTCTACTTGGTGCACCACCTCCCAGCCCCCAACATTCTCAGTTCCAGTCAGGGCCACCAGCCAGCCCTGCAGCAAGAGAGGTGGCAAAGTGGCAGAGCTCAGGACTTAGAAGCATGAGGCTCAGGATTCAGTCCTTGGCACTGCATTGCCAGAGTGACACTCAGGCTCTCCCATAAACAAATATTTGTTTATTTATTTTTAATATTTATTTATTTATTCTCTTTTGTTGCCCTTGTTTTATTGTCGTAATTATTGTTGTCGTCGTTGTTGGATAGGACAGAGAGAAATGGAGAGAGGAGGGGAAGATAGAGAGGGGGAGAGAAAGACAGACACCTGCAGACCTGCTTCACCGCCTGTGAAGCGACTCCCCTGCAGGTGGGGAGCCGGGGGCTCGAACCAGGATTATTATACCGGTCCTTGCGCTAACCTGCTGCGCTACCACCTGACTCCCCATAAACAAATATTTAAAAAGAAAGAAGGATGGGGCCCAGTCTGGCACACCCTGTTGAGCACACACATTACCCAGCACAAGGATCGAGGTTCAAATCCCAGGTCCCTGCCTACAGGAGGGAAGCTTCATGAGTATTGCAGGTTTCTCTCACTATTTATATATTATTGGATACAGACTGAGGAAATTGAGCACACATTTTACAAAGCATAAGTACCCAGGCTCCAGCCCCTGGTCCCCACCTGCAGGGGGAAAGCTTCATGAATGATGAAGCAGGGCTGCAGGTCTCTCTCTCTCCCGGTCTTCCCCTCTCCTCTTGATTTCTGACTGTTTCTATCCAATAAATAAAGCTAATAGGAAGAAGAAAAAGAAACTGAGATGGAAGCGGGAGTCAGAGAGAGAGACCTGCAGCACTGTTTCAGCCTTTATGAAGGTGGGTACTGAGGGCTTGAACTTGGGCCCTTGTACCTGGTACTCAACTGAGTACGCCACCACCCTGCCAATTCTCTCTCATTCTTTATCTCCCTTTTCTTCCCTCTTGATTTCTTTCTGTCTCTATCCAATAAATAATAAATAAGGGCAAGGAAGATAGCATATTTATGCAAAAAGACTTTCAGGCCTGAAACTCCAAGGCCCACCACCATTGGACCACCATTACCAACACAGAGAGAAAAGAAGGGAAGGGAAAGGAAGGAAAGGGAAGGAAGGAGGAGGGAAAGAAGAAGAGGAAAGGAGAGGAGAGGAGGGGAGGGGATAGGAGGGGAGGGGAGGGGAGGGGAGAGGAGAGGAGAGGAGAGGAGAGGAGAGGAAGGAGAGAAGGGGAGGGAAGGGGAGAGGAGAGGAGAGGAGGGGAGGGGAGGGGAGGGGAAGGGAGAGGAGAGGAGATGAGAGGAAGGAGAGGAGGGGAGGGAAGGGGAGAGGAGAGGAGGGGAGGGGAGGGGAGGGGAGGGGAAGGGAAAGGAGAGGAGAGGAGAGGAAGGAGAGAAGGGGAGGGAAGGGGAGAGGAGAGGAGAGGAGGGGAGGGGAGGGGAGAGGAAAGGAGATGAGAGGAAGGAGAGAAGGGGAGGGAAGGGGAGAGGAGAGGAGGGGAGGGAGAGGAGGGGAGGGGAGGGGAGGGGAGAGGAGAGGAGATGAGAGGAAGGAGAGGAGGGGAGGGAAGGGGAGAGGAGAGGAGGGGAGGGGATAGGAGGGGAGGGGAGAGGAGAGGAAGGAGAGAAGGGGAGGGAAGGGGAGAGGAGAGGAGGGGAGGGGAGAGGAGGGGAGGGGAGGGGAGGGGAGAGGAGAGGAGATGAGAGGAAGGAGAGAAGGGGAGGGAAGGGGAGAGGAGAGGAGAGGAGGGGAGGGGAGAGGAGGGGAGGGGAGAGGAGAGGAGATGAGAGGAAGGAGAGGAGGGGAGGGGAGGGAAGGGGAGAGGAGGGGAGAGGAGAGGAGGGGAGGGGAGGGGAGGGGAGGGGAAGGGAGAGGAGATGAGAGGAAGGAGAGGAGGGGAGGGAAGGGGAGAGGAGGGGAGGGGAGAGGAGAGGAGGGGAGGGGAGAGGAGGGGAGGGGAGGGGAGAGGAAGGAGAGAAGGGGAGGGAAGGGGAGAGGAGGGGAGAGGAGGGGAGGGGAGGGGAGGGGAGGGGAAGGGAGAGGAGAGGAGAGGAGAGGAGAGGAGAGGAGAGGAGAGGAGAGGAGAGGAGAGGAGAGGAGGGGAGGGGAGGGGAGGGTAGAGGAGAGGAGAGAAGAGGAGGGGAGGGGAGGGCTCATCCCTTCTGAGTTCCCTGGAAGGAGGCTCTGAGCCGGGAGTGGCGTTATCTTAGCAACCGGAATCTGCAGCCAGGCTGTGTCTCTGGCGCAGAATTAGGAAACTCCGAGGGGTGGGGCGCTGTGGGGGGAGAGGGAATGCACTGAATTCCTAGCGGCAAGCTGGGACCTTCCAGGGCCAGCAGACCGCGTGGATCCCCGCCCTTCACTCTGGGGGCAAAGAGGGTCCTTGAAGGGCTGGGGGGGCTAGGGAACCCAACCACCAGCCCAGAGGCGCCCCCACCCCGAAGCTGACCTTGGCACTCAGGCTGTTGAGCGACGAGATGGTGGAGGCGCTGCTGCCCCGGCTGAGGCTGCTCCGGGGTCTGCCCTCCTCCATGGACGGCTGGGGAGGAAGAAAGGGGCTGTGTGCGGGGCTCTGCGGCGTCCCGGCTGGGCACAGAGACCCGGTCAGGGGCTCGCAGGTCGGAGCGGGGAGCCTGGGGAGAAAGGACCTGTTGTTTGGGGACTTGGGGGGAGGTGCTGGGGGCGGCCCTGGCCTGGGACCCAATGCCCAGAGCGGTGCCAGTAGAGGTGGGCGGCGTGGGCAGCTGTTCGCAGGCCGGGACACAGAATAGGGGCTCCTTTCTTCCAGCCCCCCTGCACCCTGACCTGGAATGTGACCCTCTCTGAGTAGGGGGCCGCCCCCTTCCCCATCCCTGCCTTGCTTCTGCTGCCTCCACCCCCCTGTCTCCTGTCCAACACCCCCCCCCCGCCTCCATGCACCCTCAAAGCAAAGTCCCTTCCCTTCATAGCACCCCCAGGCAGCCTGTCCAGTCGGGTAGGGGGCTTACCAGGTCGGGGTCCCCACGACAGGGGGGCAGGGCAGGGGGCTAGAGGAGAGACAGCGTCCACTCAGTCCCCTTCTGTCTCCTAGATGCTACCTCTTGAAGGCCCTTCTGCCTTCCCACCTGCTCATTCAAACACTTTCTGTCTCTGCCTGTTGGTCTGAAGGTCCTCCTTCTTGTGGTCTCTTCACTCTAGATGGTCTGCAGCCTCTCTCTCTCTCTCTCATCTGTCTCTCTCAGTCTCTCACTCACTCATTCTCTCTCTCCCTTCCATATCACTTTATCTTTCTGTGTCTCTCCAAATCTTTTTCCTCTTGAACTGTATGTATGTCCAAAGTTTCTATCTGGTTCTGTCTCTCCTGCTCAGTCTCTTCCCTTTTCCCCTTCTCTCTCTCCCTCCCTCCACGTCTGCTCTTTCCTCTCCCTGACTCCCTTTCTCTCTTCCCTCCCTCTCCCTGTTTCTCTTTTCCTCTCTACAGCTCGGGCCAGCCGCCCACGCCTGCTGTCTCCCCTCCCAATCCCGGCTGACGCCGCCCCTCCTGGCCACCCCACCACTGCCTGACCCCTGACTCAGCTGCCCCCACAGTGAGGGGAGGGGCCGCCCTGCCCTGCCCCCCACCCCTTTGAGTCGCTGCCAGATCTGGACCTGCCCAAGTCCCCCAAAGGCTGAGGCTGGGGAGTACAAGGTGGGTCTAGACTCAGGGGCCCCATGGGCTGTCGGGGGCCAGGGGGTCACATCCTGCACCCATAAAGGAGGTAGCACGTGAGGCTTACACACCGTGTGCATGGGAGGGTGTGTGCTTTGAGCCAGGACTCGTGAGCTGAGTGGAACTGGGGATTTGGAAATGCAGCTGGGGGCAAGGGGGTGTCCTGGTTGGAGAAGAGGTGACACTGGTTTGTCATTTCATTCTGCCTAAAGCAGAGTCAAGTGCCCTGTCCTGTGACCATCTCAGATCCTGATGAGAACTAAACTCTGTTGAGATGACCTTCTTAGGTAGGTCTGTGATTTGGGGGCTCCCTTCCACCGATTTATTTGTTTGTTTATTGGAACCTGTTTTTTTTAAATATCTTATTTATTTATAAATGAGAAAGATAGGAAAGAGAAAGAGCCAGACATCACTCTGGCACATGTGCTGCTGGGGATTGAACTCAGGACCTCATGCTTGAGAGCCTGATGCTTTACCACTGCGCCACCTCCCGGACCACGGGAATGTGTTTTTTTTTTTTTTTTTTCCTTTTTTGTTGTTGTTGCCCTTGTTGTTTTATTGTTGTAATTATTGTTATTATTGTTGTTATCGTCACTGTTGGATAGGACAGAGAGAAATGGAGAGGGGAGGGGAAGACAGAGAGGGGGAGAGAAAGACAGACACCTGCAGACCTGCTTCATCGCCTGTGAAGCAACTCCCCTGCAGGTGGGGAGCCGGGGGACTACAACTGGTGGTTGCGCTTCGCGCCACCTGTGCTTAACCCTCTGCAATACCGCCTGACTCCCTGATTTGTTTATGATGAAAGAGAATAAGAGAGAGAGAGAGGAGAACCAGAAAATCATTCTGGCACATGTGTTGCTAGGGTTCAAACTTGGAACCACATCTGGAGAATTCAACACTTTCTCTTTTTCTTTTCTTTTTTTAAAATCTTTTTAGTCAGTTTTTTTCCCTTTTTTGTTGCCCTTTTTTATTACTGTTGTTGTTGTAGTTATTGTTGTTATTGATGTCTTCGTTGTTGGCTAGGACAGAGAGAAATGGAGAGAGGAGGGGAAGACAGAGAAGGGGAGAGAAAGACAGACACCTGCAGACCTGCTTTACCACCTGTGAAGCAACAACCCTGCAGGTGGGGAGCCGGGGGCTCGAACCGGGATCCTTTTGCAGGTCCTTGTGCTTTGCGCCACGTGCGCTTAACCCGCTGCGCTACAGCCCGACTCCCTTTAAAATCTTTTTTAAAATTTATTTGTCTTTACTGGATACACAGACAGAAATCAGAGGGAAGAAGGACATAGAGAGGGAGAGAGATAGAGAGACACCTGCAGCACTACCTCACCTCTCGCAAAGGTTTCCCCCTGCAGGTGGGGACTGGGGGCTCTAACAGGACCCATGTACGCTGTAACGTGTGCGTGCGCTCCACCAGGTGCGCTACCACCCAGCCCCCTCCCACTTTCTGTTTTCTTTCTTTCTTTCTTTCTTTCTTTCTTTCTCTACTTTTCCTTCTTTCTTTCTTCTTCTGCTCTTATTATTATTATTTTGTGAGGAGATAACCATTATACACTCTTTGCAGCCCACATTTCTCCACTGTACCACCTCCCCTGGGGTGCAGAGGCTGGGCACTGGAGCACCCAGTGGGCTAGACTTGAATCTGGCTGAGCAGTGCTCTGGGGAGAAGGGGGAGGGAGAAGGCGAGGGAGAGGGGAAGGGGAAGGAGGAGGGAGAGGGGAGGGAGAAGGCGAGGGAGAGGGGAAGGGGAAGGAGGAGGGAAGTCAGTGAAATAGCTCACTTGCATTCAAGTCTGGCCCACACCGCACTAGAGGAAGTGAGGAAGTTTCAATGCTAGGGACTCTCTCTCTCTTTCTGTGTCTTTCAAACTGGTTAAGTCCCAGTGATGACAAAAAAAAAAAAAAAAAAAAGTCTCTGGGAGTGGTGAATTTGTGCTAGCGCAAAGTCAGGGTTACATACACACACACAGGTGAGAGCGCAAAGTCGTGGTCACATACACACACACACAGGTGAGAGCCAGAAGAGATGGTGCTGGGAAAGGGACTCAGAATCTCTCTCTCTCTGTTTCCCAAAGCACTGCTCAGCTCTGGCCTATGGTGGTGAATCTGGGCTTCTGGAGCCTCAGGTGGGAGAGTCTCTTTGCATAACTATTATGCTATCTAGCCCACCCAAAGTGTTTCTCTCTCCTCTCTTTTCATTAATAAATAAAATCGGGAGTCGGGCTGTAGCGCAGCGGGTTAAGCGCAGGTGGCGCAAAGCACAAGGACCGGCATAAGGATCCCGGTTCGAACCCCGGCTCCCCACCTGCAGGGGAGTCGCTTTACAGGCGGTGAAGCAGGTCTGCAGGTGTTTATCTTTCTCTCCTCCTCTCTGTCTTCCCCTCCTCTCTCCATTTCTCTCTGTCCTATCCAACAACGACAACAACAACAACAATAATAACTACAACAATAAAACAACAAGGGCAACAAAAGGGAATAAATAAATAAAATAAATATTAAAAAAATAATTAAAAAAATAAATAAAATCTTTAAAAAAAAAGTAGTCTGGGAGGTGGTGCAGTGGTTAAAGCACTGGATTCTCAAGCATGAGGTCCTGAGTTCAATCCCTGGCAGCACATGTACCAGAGTGATGTCTAGATCTTTCTCTCTGTCCTCTTTCATTAATAAATAAATAAAATCTTTTTTAAAGAAATATTTATTTATTTTCCCCTTTTTGTTGCCCTTGTTGTTTTTCATTATTGTTGTAGTTGTTACTGATGTCATCATTGTTGGATAGAACAAAGAGAAATGGAGAGAGGAAGAGAAGATAGAGTTTAAGGTCCTGAGTTCAAGCCCCGGCAGCACATGTACCAGAGTGATGTCTGGTTCTTTCTCCCTTTCCTCCTATCTTTCTCATCAATAAATAAATAAAAGCTTTAAATA
Source organism: Erinaceus europaeus (assembly GCF_950295315.1). NCBI lineage: Eukaryota > Metazoa > Chordata > Mammalia > Eulipotyphla > Erinaceidae > Erinaceus > Erinaceus europaeus. The sequence continues at coordinate 3,434,657 of NC_080163.1, forward strand.
AAATAAGACTTATTTACGTATTAACATGAGAAAAAGAAGGAGAGGATGAGAACATCACTATGGCACATGTGATACCAGGAATCCAATTTGGGACCTCATGGTTATAAGTCTTTTTTTAAAAAAATTATTTATTTTCCCTTTTGTTGCCCTTGTTTTATTGTTGTAGCTATTATTGTTGTTGATATTGATGTCATCTTTGTTGCATAGGACAGAGAAAAATGGAGAGAGGAGGGGAAGACAGGGACAGGGAGAGAAAGACAGACACCTGCAGACCTGCTTCACCGCCTGTGAAGCGACTCCCCTGCAGGTGGGGAGCCAGAGGCTCGAACCGGGATCCTTACACCAGTCCTTGCAGTTCGAGCCACCTGCACTTAACCCAGACTCCCTGGGAATTGAACATAGAACCGCTTGGAACCTTGTGTTTACAAATCCAAAGCTTTAACATTATTACCTTCTGGCCCATCTCCCCCCAACCCCTGGCTTTATTTATATGGTAAAACAGAGAAAGGTAGCGAGGGAGGAGAGAAAGGAGAGATACCCACAGCACTGCCCCACCACTCACAAAGCAGGTGGGGACCAGGGACTTGAACCAAGGTCTTCACAGATGGTAATGTGTGCCCTCTACCAGGTATGCCAACACCTAGCCATTCACTTTTTCCCTCTTCTGGTTTTCTTCTTCCTTCTCATCATCGTCTTTTCCTCCTTCTTTTTAAAGATGTGTGTATTTAATTATTTGCATTTATGTTTATTATCTTTATGTATTTATTGGCTAGAGATGATTAGAAATCAAGAGGGAAGGGGGAGATAGAGAGGGAGAGAGACAGAGCGACACCTGCAGCCCTGCTTCACCACTCTCCTGGGGACTAGGGGCTCAAACCTGGGTCCTTACACATTGTAATATGTGCACTCAACCAGGTGCACCACCGTCTGACACCCCCCCCCCCTTGCCGGGCTGGGCTGACTTCACGGGCGGTAGAGAGACGACCAGGGACTCATGGCTGAGCTGGGAAGCAGTATCTCGTTCATTAATCAGATACATCGCCTTTTATGCATCTCTTCACCGGAAGTGGCAAGCGAAAGGAAATGACTAGGAGAGGGGGCGGAGCAAAAAAAAGAGCAAACAGAACATAGAAAGCTTCCATCAAACCAGTGGGGATTAAACCAATACTTTGCAGGCAGGGCGGGACCCAGGTAAAACAGCGATTATGTAAATAGACCACACTATAAGTAATACAAGCGAACCTAATGTGGTGATCAAAACAGAAGGTCTTATAAGTAGAATTTAGAAGCAGACCAACACCCCCCAAGATGTATTTATTTATGAGAAGGGGGTGGGGAGAACCAGAACATTGTTCTGGCATATGCTGGGGGTCAAACTTGGGACCTGGTGCTTAGGGTTCAATCTTTTTTTTCTTTTTTAATATTTATTTACTTATTCCCTTTTGTTGTCCTTGTTGTTTTATTGTAGGAGTTATTATTGTTGTTGTTATTGATGTCGTCGTTGTTGGATAGGACAGAGAGAAATGGAGAGAGGAGGGGAAGACAGAGAGGGGGAGAGAAAGATAGACACCTGCAGACCTGCTTCACTGCTTGTGAAGTGACTCCCCTGCAGGTGGGGAGCCTTTTGCTGGTGCTTGCACTTCGCACCACGTGCGCTTAACCCGCTGCACTACCGTCCAACTCCCTGGGTTCCATCTTTCACTCACTGCACCACCTCCAGAGTGGAAGTCGGGCCTCCTGCTTGCAGGTTGGCTGCTCTGCTGCTTCGCAGCCTCCCAGACTGTCAAGCAGAGGTTTTGTTTAGGTTTGAAATAAGGGGAAACCCAGTAACTGGGGACCTGGCTCAGCTGGCGGAGCATCAGCCGTTCATATCCTAGCTTGCGAGTTCCGTCCCTGGCGTGTGCTGGAATAGTGTTCTGACTTCTCTCTCTCTCTGCCTGATGTGTAACTTCAATCTCATGTATGTAATACATAAGTTTATTTATGTATGTAATGTGGCACACCTGGTTAAATGCACACATTACAGTGTGCAGGGACCCAGGTTCAAGCCCCTGATCCCCACCTGTGGAGGAAAGCTTATGAGTGGTGACGCAGGCTGTAGATGCCTTTCTTCCCCCTCTCCTGTTGGGGTCTGCTTGGCCCCCGATCTAGGCCCAGCAGACATTCCGTAAGCCTGGCTCGAGTTTCACTGATGGTCACTAACTTCCTCAGAGTGACACAGCATTTCCTGTACGCTGTACCTAAATTCACCTCTGCCCTCCAGCTGATGATGCCTAAAGAGCATGATGGTGACGCCACCTCACACCACCTCTAACGTCATCTCACCCTACCTTCCCATCCCTGCCTCTACCCCCTGCCTATAAAAAATGGTCTTTTTCTCAATAAAGCGAGTCACTGCCTTGACAGAACTCCCGACTTGGTGTGGTGTCTTTTCTCAAGTCGTCGACACTCTCCCTCCCGCTCAGCCCCAGAAGGGGGGTCCGGCTGGTCCAGATCTCCCCTCCTGGCGACTACCTGTCAGGGAGAACCCCGACACTCTCCCTCTCTCCCTCTCTCCCTCTCTATCTCTCCCTCCCCTCTCAATGTCTCTCTGCCTCTAACCAATAATAAATAAATAAATAAATAAATAAATAAATAAATACAAATATATTAAAAAAATCAAAGGTCTACCAAGTCAGTGATGAGATATAGCCACTTGTCATATAAACCACCCAGGTCCAAGCTTAGCCCCCCCCACACACACACACACTGGAAGGAGCTTCCCTGCTGCTGTCTGTCCCTGTCTCTGCTCCTTTTCTCTCTCTTTTCCCAGACCACTGCTCAGTTCTGGCTTAGGGAACTTCAGAGCCTCAGGCATTGTCTTTGGCATAACCATTTATACTATCTCTCCCACACTCTTTCACTCTCTGCCTCTATCTAAAATAAATAAATAAATAGCTTCCAAGTCTTGTGGTCTGGGAGATGGCACAGTGGACAAAGCACTGGACTCTCAAGCATGAGGTCCTGAGTTCAATTCCCAGTAGCACATGTACCAGAGTGACGTCTGGTTCTTTCTCCTCCTATCTTCCTAATCAGTAAATAATAAATTAAAAAAAAAAAAGAAAAACATCTACCAAGACAAAGGCAGGGGAAAGGAAGAGGAGGAGGAGAAAAGGAAAGGGAAAGGGAAAGGGAAAAGGAAGAAAATAAATGAAATAGGGTGGGGGTAGAGCATAATGGTTATGCAAAGAGACTTTCTTTCATGCCTGAGGCTCTCAAGTCCCAGGTTCAATCCCCCACACCGCCATAAGCCAGAGCTGAGCAGTGCTCTGGGGAAAAAAAAAAGCAAAAACCCCACAGAACCTAATATCTCCAACTCTTCTGCTTTTCCACTGTGTCACCTTCCAGGCCAAAAAAAAAAAAAAGAAATGAAATAAGGGAAACTCTAGCCTGGTGACTGAGCTGGGAAGGCATCTGAGTTTTTGTTTCAGTATCCACACGCCACATACAACTTTCTTTCTCTTCCTCTCTCCTGGAGAGTTCTTTCTTTTTCTTTTTTTTTTCTTTTTTAATAGTTTCTACTTAGACCTAGATAGCCTCATCATCTACCTTCTTTTTTTTTTAATTCATTTTATTTATTTTCCCTTTTGTTGCCCCTGTCGTTTTTTCATTGTTGTTGTAGTTATTATTGATAACTTGTTGTTGGATAGGACAGAGAGAAATTAAAGAGAGGAGGGGAAGACAGAGAGGGGGAGAGAAAGACAGACACCTGCAGACCTGCTTCACCGCCTGTGAAGTGACCCCCCCCTGCAGGTGGGGAGATGGGGGCTCTAACCCGGATCCTTACGCCCCTTGCGCTTTGTGCCATGTACATTTAAACCGCTGTGCTACTGCCGACTCCCTCCTTATGCTTTTTTTTTTTTTTTGAACATTTTATTTATTTATTGATGAGAGGCATAAGAAGAGAGAGAGAGAAAGAGCCAAACATCACTCTGGTACATGTGCTGCCAGGGATTGAACTCAGGATTGAGAGAACAACATTTTATCCACTGTGCCACCTCCGGGACCACTTCCTTATGTTTTAAAAACAAAACAGGAAGTTGAGAGCCTGCAGGTGGGGAGCTGGGGGCCCAAACCGGGATCCTTACGCTGGTCCTTGCGCTTTGCGCCAAGTGCGCTTAACCCGCTGCGCTACCGCCCGACTCCCTGAAGATTTCTTAACTACTAATAGTAGAGAACCAGAACTTCATCACTCCGGCATATGTGATGATATGTGATGCCAGATGTCAGGGATTTAAACTTGTTTCTAGAGCACTAAGTGCCAGGAACTAAGAAAGCAGTGGGGCCAGTGCCACCCAGTTAGTTGAGATGCAGGTTACCATGTCATTTTTTTTTCCTCCAGGGTTATCACTGGGGTTCAGTACCTGCACTGTGAATCCACTGCTCCTGGAGGCCATTTCCCCCATTTTGTTGCCCTTGTTAAATGTACACATCATAGCTGTTGTTGGATAGGACAGAGAGAAATCCAGAGAGGAGGGGAAGACAGAGAGGGAGAGAGAAAGACAGACACCTGCAGACCCACTTCATCGCTGGTAAATTGACCCCCCTGCAGGTAGGGAGTCAGAGACTTGAACCGGGATCCTTACACCCGTCCTTGCGATTGGTGCCATGTGCACTTAACCCGCTGCGCTACAGCCCGACCTCCTAGGTGTTTCTCTTTCTCTCTCTGTATATATAGGTATACAGATATATAGACATGGGCCAAGTGGTGGCGTACCTGGTCGAGCACACGCATTACAATACGCAAAAGTTCGCGCCCTTTGTCCCCACCTGCAGGGGGAAATCTTTGCAAGTGGTGAAGTAAGTTAGCAGTTGTCTCTCTCTCTCCCCCTTTTTATCTCCCCCTTAATATCTGGCTGTCTCTATGCAATAAATAAGGATAATAGCGTGGGGTTAGGTAGCATAGTGGTTATGCAAAGAGACTCTCATGCCTGAGGCTTCGAAGTCCCAAGTTCAATCCCCGCACCACCATGAACTAGACCTAAGTAGTGCTCTAGTAAAATAACAATAATAACAAAAGATAATAGTTTTTAAAATATTTATTCCCCTTTGTAGTTATTATTGTTGTCGTCGGATAGGACAGAGAAATGGAGAGAGGAGGGGAAGAGAAAGACACCTGCAGACCTGTTTCACCACTTGTGAAGTGACTCCCCTGCAGGTGGGGAGCCGGGGGCTCGAACCGGGATCCTTCCACCGGTCGTTGCACTTAGCGCCACCTGCGCTTAACCCGCTGCGCCACCGCCCGACTCCCCCAAATAATATTTTTTTTAAAAAAAAAGAACTCTTTAGTCCTCCTACTGGCTGCGACCACCAACTCCCTCTGTTGATTGACAGCGCGCCTGCTGCGGGGCGTGGTCACGGTGGGAATCTCCGGGGAGTGACGTCACTCTGGATTTTCTGCGAGATTTCCCAGCTTCCGCTCCTCTTTCCCACTCACGCGCCGTTTCGCCCCTTCGCCCCGCCTTTTCGCGTGACGTCAGCACGCCCCGGCGTCGCCTTATAAACGCGGCGGGCGGGGCCGTTCACCTGACAGTTCCTCCGCCGCCGCCAGTGTGTTTTCATGTCTGTCTCAGCTCGGTCCCGCGTGCCTTTGTCGCGACAGCGCTAGCAGCCTCCGGTGACGCCGTGAGTCCCCGAGCCCGACGCCCGAGGAGATGACCGCGCCGGCTCCCCGAACCGTCCGGAGCCCAACCCGCGACCGCTTGTGGCAGCCCGAGCCGGCGCTCCTGCCCCCGGGGTGACGCACAGCCTAGAGCCGGTGAGCGGAGGCCCGGGCTGGGGGGGCGGGGGGGACAGGGGTCAGAGCAAGGGCCACACTCCTTCCGGGTCAGGAATTGGTGGGGGTGGGGGGAGCTCGGCTCTGATGGGTCCTGAAATGTCGGCAACGGGGCCGAGGCTTTGGGAGGAGGAGGGGAGGCATCTGCAAAAGCAGAGTCTGGAGGGACATCTGGACGTTGTCCTGCAGGGAAACAAGCAGAGAAGAGCCGGTGACCTCGGGCCTTGGGCTCTTGGGTCCGAGGAAGGAGAGAAATAGGGGCCCCCGGGTCTTGCAGGGCAGGACCGACCGATCGCTGCACGGGGCTCAGTGTCCCCGGGGCCCCAGGAGCACCGGTGTGGAGCTCGACGCCGCCCATGCCAGAGCTGAGCAGTGCTCCAGCCCCTCTCGCAGAGAAGAGAAAAGAAAAAAGAAAAGAAAAGAAAAATCAGGGAGTCTGGCGGTAGCGCAGCGGGTTAAGTGCAGGTGGTGCAAAGCACAAGGACCGGCGTCAGGATCCCGGTTCGAGCCCCCGACTCCCCACCTGCAGGGGCGTCGATTCAAAGGCGGTGAAGCAGGTCTGCAGGTGTCTGTCTGTCTCTCCCCCTCTCTGTCTCCCCTCCTCTCTCCATTTCTCTCTGTCCTATCCGACAATGACGACACCAGTAACAACAATAATAATAACTACAACAATAAAACAACAAGGGCAACAAAAAGGAATAAAGAAAGAAATATTTTTTTAAAAATCTTTTTAAAAAGAAGATGGACAATCTAGAGAAAGAGAGGGGCTCAGAGGGACCGAGATGGGCGTGGCCGGGAACCAGTAGGAATGTGGAACCTCCAGTCTCAGCATGAGACTCAGTGTTACTCACAGCGTTACTCACAATGTTACTATTTCCGCGGCTGTGACTCACCGTCAGCCCCTGGTGCCCTGGCCCCTAATTGGCTTCTCACGTTTATTTTCCTATTTTCTCTTTCTCTCCCGCCCAGCTCAGAGAGATGGCCCCCGGCCAGGCATCCCAGCACTCCCCTCTCTGGAGGGACGTGCACTCCTTCTTCCTCCTGCACCCACTGATGGGCCTTCTGAGCCGGACCTGGAGCCGCCTGAGGGGGCCGGACGCCGGACCTGGAGCAGGTGGAGGAGCGGCTGCGGCTTCGCTGGCCGGCCACCATGCCCCCTGGGGCAGGCACCTTGCAGGGGAGACAGGAGACAGAGAGACAACTCTTAAGGATGAAGGAATATTCTGGGGGACCCACCTTGACCTCCAAGCCAACAGTTCTCTTGAAGTTTGGAGAGTCTCTGATGATGATGATGACGACGGTGACAGCAGCTGGAATAACTGTGGTGGGGAGGCAGAAGCCAGGGGCTCCAGAGAGCAGGGAAGTGGCTTTCTGGGGGGCCAACCTGCTCCCCTGTCTCCCAGCCCTCTGAGAAGAACCTTCTATGAAGGACCCGGGGAGGAGACGTCTGCGGGAGGAATGGCTGAAGATAAAGAAGCGATCTTGCAGGACGCTGTCCCCAGGGGACAGGAAGAGGAGGAAGGCAGGAAAGCTGTGACAGAAGAAGCCAGCACGACACCAGCTTGTCCCTTCACTCCAGGATCCCAGCCCAGAGCTCGGGTGTCTGACCCGGTGGAGGGTGAGGATGGAGCCACGGAGGAAGAAAGTAGAAGGAAGCGTCCAGAAGGCACGGAAGGGACTGCCACTCTCCCTGCATCTCCAGGCTGCCACCCTGGGGCCGGGAAGTGTTGTTCGGGAAACATGTCCAGCAGGGAGAATAACAGAAACACCCAGAAAGGAGAAGCTGACCCAGAGCCACACTCGGCATTCTCCCTGAGCCGGCATCTTCCATCCGGGGAGAGCACAGTGGCCGAGGGAGCCGGAGAAGAGGCAGGCTGCCTGTGCCAGCCAGGCGAGCACATGGAGGAGTCCGAGGACAGTGACTGGGGAGCAGCTGAGGAGGAGGAGGAGGAGGCTGAGGGCCTCTCTCCTATCCCCCCCAAGACTTTCATGAGGGGCTGGGCGTACCAGCCGGGAGAGGACGCAGAAGCCACAGAAGAGGAGGAAGACGGTGACTGGGAAGCAGCTGAGGAACCTTCTTTGGTTCCCAAGACAAGTGCTTTCCTGCAGGCCTGGGTGTACCGGCCGGGCGAGGACACGGAGGAGGAGGAGGAGGAGGAGGAGGAGAGTGACTGGGGAGCATCTGAAGGAGAGGGAGAAGCTGAGGGGCTCTCTTCTGCCTTCTTGAGGGCCTGGGTGTACCGGCCCAGGGACGACATGGAGGAGGACAGTGAAGACGAAGATCACGGTCACTCAGCAGCCGCCACCTCTGGGGCAAGGACCACCCTCCAGACCCAGAGCGCCCCACTCAGAGGCTGGACGGCGGGTGGACGTGGAGCTGAGTTCGAGGGGAGGGAAGCGGCTGAGCGCCGCCCCTTCCGAGTGGCCATCTACTTACCAGGCGAGAGGCCACCACCCTCCTGCTCTCCTCCCCGGCTGCCCCACCGGCTACAGCGCCGCCTCAAGAGTGCAGAACCCCCCAGCCAGCTTCCAGATCCTGGGACTCCACCCCAGGGCAGAAAGGTAGGTGCTGAGGGCCGACGCGTTATTTTGTGGAGGGAGACTGGAGTGTGCTTTGCTCTGCCGGCATAAGCAGCCCCCTGGGGCTCCGAGATCTCTGATGGTTTATTTTATTTATTTATTTAAATTTATTTTATTTATTCCCTTTTGTTGCCCTTGTTGTTTTATTGTTGTAGTTATTATTGTTGTTGTCGTTGTTGGATAGGACAGAGAGAAATGGAGAGAGGAGGGGAAGACAGAGAGGAGGAGAGAAAGACAGACACCTGCAGACCTGCTTCACCGCCTGTGAGGCGACTCCCCTGCAGGTGGGGAGCCGGGGTTCAAACCAGGATCCTTATGCCGGTCCTTGTGCTTTGCGCCACCTGCGCTTAACCCGCTGCGCTACAGCCCGACTCCCTTTTTTTTTTTTAAGATATTATTTATTTATGAGAAATATAGGAGGAAAGAGAAAGAACCAGACGTCACTCTGGCACATGTGCTGTCGGGGATTGAACTCGGGACCTCATGCCTGAGAGTCTAAAGCTTTATCACTGCGCCACCTGCTGGACCACAGTTTATCTTTTCCGTTTTTTCTTTATTTTATTTTATTTATTTTTTACCAGAGCACTGCTCAGCTCTGGCTTATGGTAGTGCAGGGGATTGAACCTGGGACTTTAGAGCCTCAGGCATGAGAGTGTCTTTGCATAACCATTATGCTATCTACCCCTGCCCGGTTTATCTTTTCAAAGAGAGGCAGAGAGGGAAAAGGAAGCTTCGGTGCGGTGGGGGCCGGGCTCGAACCTGGGTGGTGCACTAAGTGAGCTGTTTTCCCGGGCCCTGAGAGCTCTGGTCTTTGAGAGGGAGGGGCGGGGGACTGGGAGCCGAAGCCTGCCCCCCCCCAGGTTGCACAGGGTTGCGGGTGAGCTCCATGGGGAGGGCTGTGCTCACTGCAGTGCAATCCTCTGCAAGAGGCCCCAGTGGACAGAGGCAGCAGTCTGGCTCTTGTGAGGCCCAGGAAACCGCCAGGGCTCTGGGTGAGTCGGGGGAATCAGGCAGCACGTGAGGGATCAGCTGAGTGCCTGTCAGATGACAGCAGGATTGGCAACATTTTATTATTTGCTTATGATAGAGAGAACCCCATAGCATCTCTCTGGCACATCTGATGCCGGGAATCAGGCTTGGAACCTCATATCATAGACCAGCCACTCTAGTCACTACACTACCTCCCAGCCCAGTGCAAAAAAAAAAAAAAAAAAGTTTTTATGTGACAGTCTTGCTCCTGGTTTATTTCCGAATGTGCTTGTGGCTTAGGGGCCTGGCGCACTCCTGATTCCACTGTCCCCAGGCTGACTTTCGTTCATTTCAGAACTGGAGAGGGACACCACAGCACTGTTCCCCATGCATAGAGCCCCCAACCCCCATAGAGCCCCCAACCCCCAGCTGTCGGTGGCTCCCATGTGACGCTGAGGCTTGAGGCTTGAACCCAGGGCCTTGCACATAGTGAGACGTGCGCTAGTGGGTGAGCTGTCTGCCAGCCCTGTAACTGGTTTCCCTCTGGTTTTGCCCGTCTCCAGGTGCGCTTCTCTGAAGAGGTCTCCGTGCACATCCTGGCTGTGTGGGCCGGCCCAGCCCAGGCTGCCCGCCGGGGGCCCTGGGAGCAGATGGCCCGGGATCGCAGCCGCTTTGCCCGCCGTATCGCCCAGGCCCAGGAGGAGCTGGGCCCCTGCCTCACCCCTGAGGCCAGAGCCCGCGCCTGGGCCCGCCTCACCAACCTACCTGCGGCTCAGACCTTGCCCTCCGTCCAGGCCACAGCCTCTCCCTCCTCATCCCCCTGCGTGGACCTCAGTGGGAGGCGTGGTTAGGATCAAGTGTCTTCCTGTTTTATTTATTGATTTATTTAAGTGTTGTTTCTATGAGGAAATAAAATAAAGCCTTTCGGTTTGTAGTGAGCCGTGTCCCTGGGCGTAACTGTGCTGAGGGGATCAACATCCTGGGGGTCCCCCTGCTGTGCTAGGGAGCAGAAGTCAGAGCCTCCCCAGCTGGGGGAGCTGCGGCCACCCATCGCCCCTCTGCACCTCCTCCTGTGAAGCCTTTTTGATGTACTTCTTTGGCCTCGGCCTAAACTGTGTTCAACTCAGGATACTTCTATTCCCCAAAGGGACTGACTGGTGAATTCCAGGCTCTCAGTTATATTATAAGGCCCTTGCCAACAGATTTGATGTTTTTTTGTTTGTTTGTTTTTTTAATCTGTAAGAGGGGACTAACATGCACACACTTCATGAAATTGGGATTGGAAGGTCTTACAGGAGCACACATCTAAAACAATGCTTGAGGGCTAGGGAGATAGCACAAACGATGTGCAAAAACACTGTCATGCCGGAGACTTCACAAGGGACCAGGTTCTGTCCCTAGCACTACCATAAATGAGAGCTGAGCAGTGATCCGGCCTCTCTATATCTGATCTCTCTCATTAACTTAATAAATAAAATGTTTAAAAAATAAAAAGGCCCGGAGTCGGTCGGTAGCACAGCGGGTTAAGCACACATGCCACAAAGTGCAAGGACGGGTGTAAGGATCCTGGTTCAAGCCCCCGGCTCCCCCCCCCCCCTGCAGGGGAGTCACTTCACAGGTGGTGAAGCAGGTCTGCAGGTGTCTGTCTTTCTCTCCCCCTCTCTGTCTTCCCCTCCTCTCTCCATTTCTCTCTGTCCTATCCAACAACAACAACAAATAATAACTACAACAATAAAACAAGGACCACAAAAGGTAAAATAAGTAAATAAATAATTTTTTTAATATGCCAGGCAGGGGCAGATAGCATAATGGTTATGCAAACAGACTGTCATGCCTGAGGTTCCAAGGTCCCAGGTTCAATCCTGCGTACCACCATAAGCCAGAACTGATCAGTGTTCTGGGAAGGAGGGGGAAAAAATGCCTGAGGCTGGAGAGAGAGTGTAAGGGTTGTGCAAAAATAAATTTTAATAGTAATTTTTTAAATATATTTTAATGATAGAGATGCAGAGAGGAAGACACAGAAGGACCACAGCCCTGCTCAGGTCTGGTTTATGGTGGTGCTGAGGATTGAACCTGGGACCTCAGAGTCTCAGGCAAGAAAATCTTTTGCAGAACCACTATGCTGTCTCCTCAGCCCAAAATGAATTTATAAGTCAGATATAACCAGAGTAACACTCTGGCACATGCAATGTCAAAAATCCAACTCAGGACTTCATGCTCGCAAGTCCAGTGCTCTAGCCACTGTACAACCTCCTAGGCGGGAGGTCTCAGTCTTTAATAAACAAACAGGGAGGGGCTGGGCGGTGGCGCAGCGGGTTAAGCGCACGTGGCACAAAGCACAAGGACCAGAGTAAGGATCCCGGTTCGAGCCCCCGGCTCCCCACCTGCAGGGGAGTCGCCTCACAGGCACAGGCGGTGAAGCAGGTCTGCAGGTGTCTGTCTGTCTCTCCCCCTCTGTCTTCCCCTCCTCTCTCCATTTCTCTGTCTTATGCAACAATGATGTCAGCAATAACGATAAACAACAAGGGCAACAAAAGTGAAAAAAATAGCCTCCAGAAGTAGTGGATTTGTAGTGCAGGCACCGAGCCCCAGCGATAACCCTGGAGGCAAAATAAATTAAATAAATAAAGGAGGAAAAAAAAAAAAAACCCAAGTTCTTCCCATGATGGACGGTGAGACTCTGAAGAGCAAATGAACATCCTATTCCCTAGAGCGCAGGGCTGACTCCATCCACCCCCCCCACCCCACCTCTCCCACACACAGACACTTGGTCATTAGTAAGATGGTGCGAAAGAAGCCATACCTGGCCCTTTGTCCCCAATGAGGAGGCTCAGAAGCTGATGACAGTATTACTTTTCATTGCATTACTCACATGCCAACTTCCCATCAAAACTGGACAAGCAGATAGCAAAGGCCTGGAGAGGGCAAAGCGGGTAGCTGAAGTCCATGGTGAACGTGTCTGGGGCCACGCGGCCGAACTGGAGCACCAGGCAGTCCGCTGAAGAGGAAATCAGGATCTCCTTTCCCGAACTTTACAAGGAGGCGCCCTCCCCATCCCCAGTTCACCGCCTAAACTCACGGGAGAACTACATTTCCCGAAAGGCTTTGCAACAGCACAGTGTTGAACCTGCCCAGGAAAAGGCTCAAGGGCTTGTGGGAAATGTAGTCCTCATCCACTCCTACGCCCTCTTAGCCCCGGTAAAGGGATGCCTCAGAGCTCACAGTCGTTAGGTTGCACGATCTGAAAGTTCTTGACCGAGGCTCGAGTGACCCGACCATGAAAATTGAGCACATAGGCGCCGCTCTCGTCGCTCCAAGACGGGGTTTTGTTTTGCAGCAGGACCAGCCCCTGGCGGGCCCCCCTTTGAAGACGATTCAGTAAAGACTCCTGTTCCTGGAAGTAATAAGAATGAGGGGCATGGGGGCCCCCGGCGGTAGCGCAGCGGGCTAAGCGCAGGTGGCGCAAAGCACAAGGACCGGCATAAGGATCCGGGTTCGAACCCCGGCTCCCCACCTGCAGGGGAGTCGCTTCACAGGCGGTGAAGCAGGTCTGCAGGGGTCTGTCTTTCTCTCCTCCTCTCTGTCTTCCCCTCCTCTCTCCATTTCTCTCTGTCCTATCCAACAACAACGACAATAATAACCGCAACAACAATAAAAAAACAAGGGCAACAAAAGGAAAAATAAATAATAATAAAAATTAAAAGAATGAGGGGCATGACTAACCTCACACCGGCTGGATTTCCCCTTCTGCACTCAGAATGGTTTGTCTCTTAGCTCTCCTCTGACACAAATATGTCTAAATCCTCCTGACGGTGGCCCACTAAATAAAGTGTTGGACTCCCAAGCATGAGGTCCTGGGTTCCATCCCCAGCATCATGTGTCCCAGAGTATCGCTCTGGTTCTCCCTCCCCCCCCACCCCCGCCAATAAATAAATATGTCCAAGGAGGAGGAGATGGTAATAATAGTTATGCGAAAAAAACTTTAAGGCCTAACCATAAGCCAGAGTTGAGCAGTATTTTGGTGCTTGTGTCTTTCTCTGTATGTCTCTCCTTAAAGTAAAAATATTAAAATAATAAGTCTTTTTTTTTTTTTTAATTCTCCTAGCCAGGCCATATGTGACCTGTTACTTCCTGTTTTTCCCTTGGGAGGGCCTTTTCCCTGGCCTTTTCTCTCCCTACCCCATTGATCCCATATCAGACTCACATTTTGTGGCTGGACACTGATTCTCCGGTTCTGGGCATCAATTTCCGGAACAATCACAGTCATTTTCCGGGGTCCTCGGAATCCCAAGACATTGGTCTCCTGAGGAGCAGTATGCGCTCGTTGGCCTCACGCCTCTCCCCCCACTATCCCACTTCATGCCCTGTGGTCTCTGGGTCACTCACGTAACACACCGCTCCCAGCTCTTCTCTGATCTGAGCTGCTTCTGAGATTAAATTCCTCCTCTCTGGATTCACTCCATTGTTGAAGATGGTGAACTTGGTGCCCAAGACATTGGATCTGCTCCAGGAAGGGAGTGGCCAGAATGCCATTGTTATTGCTGTACATTTAGTGCTTTCCTGTGTCACCTTACCAGTGCTTCCTTTCAATTCTCTACAGGTCAAGAGGTGGTAGGCACATTAGCTAAAGCACTGGACTTGCAAGTATGAGATCCTGAGTGCCATCCATGGCAGCACATATGCCAGGGTGATTCTCTGATTCTGTTTCTTATCATTAATAAGTAACTTTAACAACAACAACAAAAATTCTCGGGAGCTGGGCGGTAGCGCAGCGGGTTAAGCACACGTGGTGCGAAGCACAAGGACCAGCAGAAGGATCCCGGTTCAAGCCCCCGGCTCCCCACCTGCAGGGGAGTCGCTTCACAGGCGGTGAAGCAGGTCTGCAGGTGTCCGTCTTTCTCTCCCCCTCTCTGTCTTCCCCTCCTCTCTCCATTTATCTCTGTCCTATCCAACAACAATGACATCAGTAACAACAATAATAATAACTAAAACAACAAGGGCAACAAAAGAGCAAATAAATTTTAAAATTCTCTATAGAATATTCTGGTTCCTTATCTACTGTTCTTTTTTGCCTCCAGAGTTATGGAGCTTGGTGCCAACACTACGAATCCACTGCTCCTGGAAGTCATTTTTCATTTTTACTGGATAGGACAGAGAGAAATTGAGAGAGGAGTAGGAGATAGATAAGGTACCTGCAGACCTGCTTCACCACTTGGGAGGCAATGCTGCAGCAGGCGGGGAGCTGGGGGCTCCAAGCAGGATCCTTGTGCAGCTCCTTGCGCTTCATACTATGTGCGCTTGACCCCGTGTGCTACCACCCAGCCCCCAGCCCCTTCTTTCTTTAACCATGATTTTAAGCTTCCTGTCTTGCTCCTTTACAAGCATTCATCACAGTAGGGCATAGAAACTCACACATTCTTGCCTTCTTTTCCCACAGACATGTAGAAGCCCCAGCCCCTTGCCTCTCAAGAAGTCAAATGTCTTAAATACCAGCCCCTGCTCCAAAGCCTTCAGCTGTGCTAAGCCCAACCACACTGACAAACTTGGGTAGATGTCACAGTGAACAAAGCATTGTGTTCACAAGCATGAGGTTCTGAGTTCAACCCCTGGCATCACATGCATTAGAATAATGCTCCAGTTCTCTCTCCCTTGTAAATAAGTAAATATATTTTTTTAAAAAAAAATTGCTTTCAGGGAAGCAACATAATGGTTAACATAATGGTTCTGCAGAGAGACTCGAGGCTCCAAAGTCCCAGGTTCAATCCCCCACACCACCATAAGCCAGAGTTGAGCAGTGCTCTGGGAAAAAAAAATAAACAGCAGCATTTTAAAAAATGCATTAAAAATGTTGGTAGACAACACTGTGTGGGGCTGAGGTATACGGTATATTGATACAACATTTTGTACACAGTACTAGGATTAGCAGTGTAACTCACATCACACAGTTATCATTAAAACAAACTACAAAACCAATCAGTCCTAAGAGAAAAAGTTCCCCCAGGAAGTGGTGCCATGGATAAAGCACTGGACTCTCGTGTGAGGTCCTGAGTTTGATCCCTAGCAGCACATGTACCAGAGTGATGTCCAGTTCTTTCTTTCTCTCTCTCTCTCTCTCTTCCTATCTTCTTCATGAGTAATTTCTAAAAAAAAAAAATCTTTAATTGAAAAAGAATAAAAAAAGTGGTCCGGGTGGTGGCGCAGTGGATAAAGCATTGGACTCTAAAGCACGAGGTCCTGAGTTCAATCTCCGGCAGCACATGTACCAGAGCGATGTCTGGTTCTTTCTCTCTCTCCTACCTTTCTCATAAAATCTTAGAAAGAAAGAAAGAGAGAGAGAAAGAAGAAAAGGCTCCCCTAGTAGGTGGAGCTTGTACTTCTTGGCCTGCTGGGAAACTCCCCAATCCTCCCCCCCACACGCACACGCACACACACACACACACACACACACACACACACGGGCTCTGCCCACCTGACTTTGCCCACAAAGTTTTCTCCATCCCTAGACAGGTCTGTGGGATCCAAGGAGATGAGGTAATTAGAAGTTTTGCTCTTTTTTCTCTTCCGCCCAGCCAGAAGGAAGTGCTGCGGGTGGAGGAATAGTGCTGTGAGGATCCATTTCCAGTATCTGACTGGGTAGGACTAGGACTCCCAAAAATAAAGAGAGGTCAGGGAGGTAGAGTGCAGGACTGGAATGCCAGAGGCCTCGGCTTTGAGTCCAGGTAATGCATATAGCAGAGAGGCGCACTGACCTCTCATAAAATTAATATATGTAGGCTGGGTGGGGGCACATGAGTAGGGAATCAGGGTTGCAGGTCTTTCTCTCCCCACTATGAGTTTCTGTCTCTTTCCAAAATAAATAAATAAATGAAATGAATATATAAACTTTGTTGGGGGTTTTCTGTTTATTTTTAATATTTGTATTTATTTATTCCCTTTTTGCTGTCCTTGTTGTTTTATTGTTATAGTTATTATTGTTGTCTGTCTTCATTGTTGGATAGGACAGAGAGAAATGGAGAGAGGAGGGGACGACAGAGAGGGGGAGAGAAAGTCAGACACCTGCAGACCTGCTTCACCGCCTGTGAAGCGACTCCTCTACAGGTGGGGAACAGAGGGTTGGAACCGGGATCCTTAGGCCGGTCCTTGCTCTTTGTGTCACGTGCACTTAGCTCCCTGTTTTGTTTTTAAAACATAAGGAAGTGGCACAGTGGATGAAGTGTTGGTCTCTCAATCCTGAGTTCAATCCCTGGCAGCACATGTACCAGAGTGATGTCTGGCTCTTTCTTTCTCTCTTCTTATGCCTCTCATCAATCAATCAATAAAATAGTAAAAAAAAAAAAAAAAAACTAAGGAAGGAGTTGGGCGGTAGCGCAGCGGGTTAAGCACATGTGGCACAATGAGCAACGATGGGCGTAAGGATCCCGGTTCAAGCCCCCAGCTCCCCACTTGCAGGGGAGTCCTTCATGGGCGGTAAAGCAGGTCTGCAGGTATCTTTCCCTCTCCTTCTCTGTCTTCCCTTCTCTCCCCATTTCTCTCTGTCCTATCCAACAACGACATCAATAACTAACAATAATAACTACGACAATAAAACAAGGGCAACAAAAGGGAATAAATATTTTTAAAGTTAAAAAAAAACATAAGGAAACACCAGTTAGCGGTCCAGTTAGTGGTGCACCTGATTAAGCTCACGTATTACCATGCAGAAGGACCCAGGTTCAGTCCTCTAGTCCCCACCTTGCAGGGGGGAAGCTTCACGAGTGGTGAAGCAGGGCTGCAGGTGTCTCTCTCTCTCTACTTCCCCTCTCCTCTCAATTTCACTGTGTCCTATCACATAAAATAAAGTTAAAAAAAAAAAAAGAAACACGTGGTTCTCACCGAAGGGAGTCACCAGTGGGGTGCTAAAGAGGAGCTTAGCATTTTAACTTCTCCTCATAGAAAGAAAGGGGCTGGGAGGCGGCGGTAGCGCAGCGGGTTAAGCGCACGTGGCACAAAGCTCAAGGACCGGCGTAAGGATCCCGGTTTGAGCCCTTTGCTCCCACCTGCAGGGGAGTCGCTTCACAGGCGGTGAAGCAGGTCTGCAGGTGTCTGTCTTTCTCTCCCCCTCTGTCTTCCCCTCCTCTCTCCATTTCTCTCTGTCCTATCCAACAACGACATCAATAACAACAAAAACAATAATTACAACAATAAAAACAAGGGTAAAGGGGAATAAATAAGTTTTAAAACATAAATAATTATTTTAAAAAAGAAAGGGGCTACTGGGTCTGGGATCAAGACTGGACCCAGACAGGGACCTAAGCTGGACTTTAGGGCAATCTCACTTGATGTACTGAGGCAGGACTTTGATAAGTGTTTCATCCCTGAAGAGCAAGAATGGCTTATGAACAGGGGAAAGTCTCTGGCATAGCCAGCCAGGACCACACCGAGGAGGGTGCAGGAGGGGGCGTGGCTTGACGCCCAAAACTAAACCACGAGGGCGGGGCCTGATGGGGGCGGGGCTTGGGTTGCTATGGAGCTGCAAAGATCTCCAGAGGGAAGGGGTTAGGGAGAAGAGGGGTTCCCATCTTTAGAAAGGACTTGCTTCTGGAGTGGATTGGGTCTATGCCACTGGCTTCTGTAAGAAAAGGAGTTTAGGGGCAGGGACTCTCATGCATGAGGCTCCAAAGTTCTGGGTTCAGGCCCTCGCACCACCATAAGTCAGAGCTAAGTAGTGCTCTGATAAAAAAAAAAAAAAATTAAAAAGGTAGAAAAGTGTGCGGGGTAGATAGCATAATGGTTATGCAAAGAGACTTTCATGCCTGAGGATCCAAACTCCCAGATGCAACCCCCCGCGCCACCGTAAACCAGAGTTGATCGGTTCTCTGATAAAAAAAAAAAAAAAAAATCCCGGTTCGATCCCCCGGCTCCCCACCTGCAGGGGAGTCGCCTCACAGGCGGTGAAGCAGGTCTGCAGGTGTCTGTCTGTCTCTTCCCCTCTCTGTCTTCCCCTCCTCTCTCCATTTCCGTCTGTTCTCTCTAACATCATCATCAACAGCAACAATAATAACTCCAATAAAAAAAAAACAAGGGCAATAACAGGGAATAAATAAATAAGTTAGAAAAGAGAAGGAGCCGGGCCGGGTGGTCGCGCACCTGGTTGAGTGCACATGTTACAGTGAGCAAGGACCCGGGTTCGATCCCGCAGTCCCCAACTGTAGGGGGAAAAGTTTTTTTGAGTGGTGAAGCAGGGTTGCAGGTGTCTCTCTCCCTCTCTGTCACCCCCTCCCCCTCTCGATTTCTGTCCCTAGCCAGTAAATAAAGATGATTTAAAACATTCACAAGATAAAAGGGAAGGAGGCTGGTTCTCTGCGGCACAGGGCTTGGCGTTGGAAAAGACAGGTCCAGGCTCAGTAAGGAGCAAGGACAGGACTCAGGCGGGACCTTCCATCTCTCACGGCACAGGGGCGGGACGGGACGCCTGCCACAGGGGCGCACGCCACAGGCTGCCACGTCACACCTTGCGGCCTTCGGCGGCCTCCAGGTAGAGGTAGTAGAAGGGGAACATGCCCTTGTCCACGCCGCGCTTGTTGCGGTTGATGAGGCACTGCACCATGCAGCCCTGCTGCGCCGGCCGCAGCACGTAGGCCTCCATGTCCTCGCCCAGCCGCGGGGCCGGGCTGCGCACCGGCAAGGACGGAGGGCTCCCCGCCTCGCTCCCGCTCGAGTTGCCCTGGCCGGCCTGGGCCACCTCTTCGTCTGACGCCCTGAGTGTGTGGGTCCCGGGGAACTCCAGCTCCGGCGGCGTCTTCTCTTCCGTGTCTTGGCTCTAAGGACAAATTGGGTTTTGATGCCGCCCGGCCTTGTAAACTACTGCTGGGTCAGCGTCACTCGGGGTCCCGCCCCCTCCAGGCCAGGCTTTCCATCTATTGGCCCAACGTCTCGCCCGGGCCTCGTGATTGGCCTGCACCTTGCGTCTGGAGCCACGCCCACTCATCCAGGGGTGGGTACCAACCAGCCCATTCATTCAGTCTCCAAAACCTAACGTGGCAAATAGGTCGCCCCGTATTTGTTTGTTTGTTTGTTTGTTTGTTTATGTGTTCTTTATTTCTCGGTCCTCACCAGGGCTTCACCGCTGCAGGTCAGCTTTTTCAGGTTGAAAGAGACATAGGGGAAGCACCCACAAGCACCAACTCTTCCTTCAGTATGGTGGGGATCCGGGTTCGAACCCAGCTAGCGTACACGGCAAAGCAAATATCATATCCAAGTGAGCTATCCTGACGTCGTGCTTTTATTAAAACCAGAATAGGGCCATACTGGGAGAAGCTTCAGCGCTGTGGTCTCCTTCCTGCCTCTTGCTCTCGCTCTGCCTCTAGCTTTAAAAATTAATTAGTTAATTAATTAAAAATTAACACCTGGGGGCATGTTACATTGCACAAGGACCCGGGTTCTAGCCCCCGGTTCCCACCTGCAAGGAAAAAGCTTTGTGAGTGGCGAAGCAGTGCTGTATGTATCTTTCTGTCTCTCTGCCTCTCTATTAACCCCCTTCTCTCTCGATTTCTGGCTGTCTCTATCCACTACATGAATAAAGATTAAAAAATAATAACAGAATTAACGACCCTGAAAGTGGTACAGTGGATAGAGTTGGACTCGCAAGCATAAGTTCCTGGGAGTTTGAACCCCGGGCATCTCATGTGTCAGAGTGATGCTCTGATTTTCTCTCTAAAGAAATAAATAAATAGGACTGGGGAGATACCATAGTGATTATGCAAAAATATTTTTATGCCTGAGACAGCAAAGTCCCAGATTTAATCCCAAGCAGCACCATAAGCCAGGTCAGTGCACTGGAAAAGTCATAAATTATTATGATCAAACAAATATTAGAAACAAAAGAATGAGTGCCACACAACTGGTCCTTTCCCATGACTACTGCCTCAACCTATTCAAAGTTTGCTGTCTTTCGGTGGGCTGGATTTTAATGTCTTTGCCCACAATTCAAATCTTCTAGACTGACTTTGCAAATGACACACGCAACAGGGCTCACCCCTTAGTAACAAGGACCTCTGCTTGGGGTGCAGAATTTTAGCACCACCCACTAAAGGCCAAGGATATGAGACCTTCCTCTTTGCTAATACTCAGATTAGCTGAACCATCTCCCACCTTATTGGAAGCCAAGTTTCCAGGTCCTCCATCACCATTCACTCCAGGCTTTGGTTCTGGACTGAGCTCCTCATCGCCACCTCTGATATCCTGGGGTCCGTGCTCATCCTCTGAACTAGAACCTACGGAGTAGGAGAACTAGGAGACTGAACTCAAAGACACCTGGATCCCAGGAGTGGAACAAGGTCCCTAGTACTATCTGGTACACAGACGCCTATTTGGCTCGTCTGCCAGAAGCTCTCTCTTCTCCATGTGCACAGGAAATGGGAGTAGGGGCGTGGGGTGGGGTGAGGTAGTTCCTACGGTGACTGAGAGTCTGTGACCGCTCAGGGTTCAAGAACAGAGAGCAGCTAGTGGCCTCTCTTGTCTACTTATTTGTTTAAGAACACTGACTATCTCTGGCCTATGTTGATTGAACCTGGGACTTCAGAACCTCAGGTATGAGACAGAATGGGTAAATCTAAAGAAGAGGGGTGCCGGGTGCTGAGACACCCACCCGGCTGTGAGCACATGTTACCATGATGATCTTGAGTTATAACCCCTGTGGCCCCACCTGCAAGGGCAAAGCTTCAGGAGCAGTGAAGCCATGCTATAGGTCTCTCTCTCTCTCTCTCCCCTTTTCCCTCTCACTTCCTCTTTGTCTCTATCCAATAATTAGAGAGAGAAAAGGAAATGTGAGCCAGGATGTGGTACAGTGGGCAAAGTACTGGACTGTCAAGCATGAGTCCACAAGTTCAGTCCTTGGCACTGCATGTGCCAGAGTGGTGCTCTGGTCCTCTCTCATAAAAGAAAAAGAAATTTGTTTGATTTGAATCATGTATGCATGGGGGGGGGGGCAACAGGAGAATTCACCTGTGAAGGAGCATGAGACCAGGGGAAAGAATGCAACTACAGGGAGTCGGGTGGGAGCACAGCAGGTTAAGCCAACATGGCGCAAAGCACAAGGACCGGCCTAAGGATCCTGGTTCACGCCCCAGGCTCCCCACCTGCAGGGGGGTCGCTTCACAGGCGGTGAAGCAGGTCTGCAGGTGTCTGTCTTTCTCTCTCTGTCTCTGTCTTCCCCTCCTCTCTCCATTTCTCTCTGTTCTATCCAACTACAACGACATCAATAACAGCAATAATAACTACAACAATAAAACAAGGGCAACAAAAGGGAAAATAAATATATATATATATATATAAAGAATGCAGCTACCAAAAGCATAGGACTGGCACAGACTTTTTGTCTGTCTGTCTGTCTGTCTCTCTCACACATACACATGAACTTTTCACTATTGGTTGCATATGAAATAAATCTCTAACTACATATAACATACACAGTTTCCTTGAGGAGCATGTTCTTAAATTGTGATGACTGTATGTCTCTGTAAATATATTAGAAGACATGGAATTGAAAATCTCAAGTGGTGAGCTGTCCACTATATGAAATATATCTCAAGGCTGTTACCAAAATAATAATAATAAAAAAAAACACGATTTGCCACATAGACCAGAGGGGGACAAATTCCACCCAACAGTCCCTCAAATTACCGAGTTGATGATGGGCTGACCAACCCTTGCGACGAATTCCCAGACGCTCTTTATAATGAGAGGGAGAGGTTGGAATATCCTCCACAGAGACTTCCTCCAACTCTGAATCAGAACTCTCTGGTAGCCAGGATAGGGATGGGGACTGGAGACGGGAATTCCTAAGAGCTGGGGAAGGAAGGTGCTGGAGATTCAGATTCCTGAGTGTTGAAGTAAGGGGTGGGAGGGACAGCATACCGCCTCCTTGGTGTGAGCGATGAAGCACGTGACCGGTGCGGGGTGGGGGTGGGGGTGGGGGTGGGGAGGTTTAACTACTGGATCCTTTGAAGAGCCAGGACTGAAATTCCAGACTCCTGGATTCTAGTGGGAGTGTTGTTCTAGTGTCAGGGTGGTCCAAAGAATGCAAGTTACCTGATTCTATCCGTGACACCACAGTCCCGCACTCGCCACTGCCATCAATACCGCAGCTCACGGTGCCCAGGGAACTGAGGGGCTGAGAACTCAGATGTGCCTCTGGCACGTTCTCTTGCAGGTAAGGGTTCCTGAGGGCTGGGACAATATTCGGGAAAGTTCATCAGCACCGTCTACAAACTCCAGTCCTTTGCCATAATGAGATATTTTCAGGGACTGGGTGGGGGTACACATTACCATTTGTAAGGACCTGGGTTCAGGCCCCTCCAGTTCCTGCTTGCAGAGGGGAAGCTTCACAAGTGGTGAAGCAGGTCTACTGGCGTCTATCTTTTGCTCTCCCTCTCTATCTCCCCCACCCCTCTGAATGTCTCTCTGTCCTAGCAAATAGAAATAGATGTGTCTTATTTATTTTGCCTCCAGGGTTATCTCTGGGGCTTGATGCCTACACTACGAATCCACTGCTCCTGGAGGCTATTTTTTCCCTTTTGTTGCCTTTGTTGTTTATCACTGTTGTTATTGTTGTTGTTGGATAGCACAGAGAGAAATCGAGAAAGGAGGGGAAGACAGAGAGGGGAGAGAGAAAGATAGACAGCTGCAGACCTGCTCACCCACCGCTTGTGAAACGACCCCCTTGCAGGTGGGAAGCTGGGGGTTCGAACCGGGATCCTTGAGCTTCTCGCCATGTGCGCTTAACCCAGTGTGCTACCACCCGGCTCCCCGTATCTGTCTTTCCAGAGGACTTTCAAGAATCATTCCTCACTGATGACCCACATTCCCTGAGACCCACCAAGAGCCCAAACTCCATGACAAGGTTTAAATAAACACAACACCATCTGGCTTTGTTTTAAGTGATCCCACTAGGGCTTCGGGGTCCTGTCCAGCACCTCATTTCATTCAAAAGCCCCGCCTCTTGATCTTTGTCGTAGCCAATGGCATCGCCCCTCGCTTCCCCAGGCCCTGCCCACTCCACTCTCTGATTGGTTCTAAACTCTCTGGCTCCACCCCTGGGGCTATATATACTCTGGGGCTTTGCCCTCTTGTTGTACTGCTCCTCTCCCCTGTGCTTTGCTGGCGTTATCTGTAAACCCAGGACCTCCTTGGGTCCAGCTCAAAGGTTCTGCCTTGCCCAGTTCTCAGTAAATCTCCACCCTAAGACCCCCCCCCAGGCCCTTCCTTTTTAATTCTTTTTTTTTTATTCAAATTCTTTTAAAAAATATTTTATTCATTTTATTTTTGTGACAGATGCAGAGAGAGAAACACACAGAGAAACACCAGAGCCCTGCTCAGCTCTGGCTTATGGTGGTGCGGGGGAGTGAACCTGGGACTGCGGAGCCTCAGGCATGAAAGTCTGTTTGCATAACCATTGTGCTATTTCCCCCGCCCTTTAATTCTTTTAAGTACCTCCCCCAAGACTTCCCCCCTCCACCACCATCCAGGCTTAAGTGCGTTAGGAACCGAGACTCTAGGAAATCGTTACCACTGTGCCCCACGAGGCGATCCTCCCGCCACCGAAGTCGCCGGGGCCACAGGGAAGCATCAGGATTGGCCTGAACCATGAGGGGCTCTTGGCGCTTCCGCCGCTGCTTCTTCTCAAACAGCCTCCGCTGCAGGAACGGGACCCGGAATCCGACCGGAAGGTCAGGGTGAAGAAGGGCCTTGGACAAGAGGAAGCCTAGAGTCCCTTCTTCCCCTAGATGCCAAGTCTTCACCTGCTCAGCTTCCCCTCAGACCCAGGAAACCTGGTGCCCAGGGCCCTCCTCCCACATGACCCAGGGACCGTGTCTTCCCTGGAACAAGGGAGCCCTTGTTCCTAAGGGACATTTTGGTGTCTCCACCACGGTCTTCTTCTTGGATCCAGAATTCCTGGTTTCTCATTTGCCGGTCACAGCAGTTGAGGCTCCAGGGAAGCCAAGAAGGGCCAGGAGTCCCAGGGAAAGTCCTAGGGCTGGGACCCCAGGGGAGGTATGGCGGAGAGGGACTTGGGCTTGGCAGGGTTGCTGGGCACAGTACCTGCTGTTCCAGCTTCTGCATCCTCATGGAGGCCAGCTCCTCTCCCAGGGCCCTGACAGAGAGATGCATGCTTAAGTGACAGTAAGCCAGGAACCTAGATTTCACAAAAGCTCCCTCCTTCTCCCAGCCTAGCTGAGGATTCTGAGCACTTGTGATGTCACAGAATTAGAAACTTTCCATCTGTTCT
Source organism: Erinaceus europaeus (assembly GCF_950295315.1). Lineage (NCBI taxonomy): Eukaryota > Metazoa > Chordata > Mammalia > Eulipotyphla > Erinaceidae > Erinaceus > Erinaceus europaeus. Next base: position 3,459,286 of record NC_080163.1, read on the forward strand.
GACTCTTCCCCCAGCACTGCCCCTCCCATCAAAGGAGTCCAGGCCTCTAGCATCTCTTCTCTTTCCCTTTGGAAACTCGAAGTCTACCCCCCACTCCCAGCCCTTCCCTACAAAGCTGGTGGTGTTGAGAAAGTGATGACTAGAGTTTGGGCATGACTAGAGTTCCTCATGTATCTTCCCCCCTCCATTTCCCCCACTCACTTTTTACTCCATTGGCCATTCTCCTGAGACATTCTGGAGAAGCAAGAATGAGAAGGAGTCAGGGGCCGGCCAGCTAGCTCAGGGGAGAGTGTTCCTGTTTCGCCATGCACAAGGCCCACGTTCCAGTCTGACCTCAACTCACTGGAGGAAGCTTCGGTGTTGTGGGGTCCCCCCCCCTCTCTTTCTCTCTCTGAAAAAGCTGGATCAGTGAGGCCCAGGCAATGACAATAAATAAATAAATAAATAAATAAATAATAAAGTCAGAATCTAGATCTCACATCCCATAATGGACATTGCTTTCTACCACTGATCTTAAATTTCTATTTATTTATTATTTTTGACCAGAGCACTGCTCGGCTCTGGCTTATGGTGTTGTGAGGGATTGAACCTGGGACTTTGGAGCCTTGGGCATGAGAGTCTCTTTAAGGAACCATTATGCTATCTACTCTTGCCATTTACACTTCTATTTTCTCCTGGATCCAGGGGACTCAAAATACTGGCACCTACTCCTACCAGGGACCCAGCAATCTGGATTGAGTTTTCTCATTATCAGAAGTTCAGTTCAGTTCCCTCTCCTGCCAAATATATCAGGATTCTGGACACCCAAATACTCAACCCTGAAGAACCCTTGCTCTCCTCCCCTTATGCCTGGAGAGGTTTCTACAGTCACGATTAGCACCTCGATGGCCTTTAGTCAATTTCTAAACATTTCTAGTACCCTCTTTGCATTCTGGGAACCAAATCTGTTAGTCTCTATGAAGTAGGGAGGGGAAGAAATAGAGCTAAAAGGAAGGGGGAATTCTGACAGGGACCTGCCTCACCCTTCACAGTCCACGTCCACACAAAACAATGACCCCTGGCCTCTGCAGCAGCAGGGAAGTCCCTTGAGGGGTTCTGAATTGGAAGGGTATGTGGATGTTCCTTAAAGAGACCCAATGATATAGACATCAGTTCTTCTTCTAGCATTTGCCCTTCTTCCGTAGCCACTTAACAGCATCAGGTTGAGCCTGATGTAAAGTTTCGAGACCTCCTTTGAATCTGGAGAGGTGGCAGTCATTGACTATGTGGGTCCTTGCACCTACGCCATGGCCTGAATTGCTGCAGACAGCTGAGGTTGGGCTGTCAGGAAAAAGAGAAGAGACTTGCTCAACAATTTGTTTGGCTTTGTATGTTAACTTTCTTTTCAGCCACCAGGTTCCAGATACCATCAGGATGCCGGCCAGGCTTCCCTGGACTGAAGTCCCCACCAATGAGGCCTGGAGCTCCGCTTCCCCAGAGACCCACCCTACTAGGGAAAGAGAGAGGCAGACTGGGAGTATGGACCGTCCAGTCAACGTCCATGTTCAGCGGGGAAGCAATTCCAGAAGCCAGACCTTCCACCTTCTGCAACCCACAATGACCCTGGGTCCATGCTCCCAGAGGGATGGAGAATGGGAAAGCTATCAGGGGAGGGGGTGGGATATGGAGATTGGGTGGTGGGAATTGTGTGGAGTTGTACCCCTCCTACCCTATGGTTTTGTTCATTTATCCTTTCTTAAATAAAAAATAAATTAAAAAAAAAGAGAGAAGTGACTTTCCAGAAAAAAAATGCCCGGGGGCGGGGCTACAGGCTTGATGGAGAGCCTGCGCCTGTGCGGACCAATCAGGAGGCGGTACGCGTGACCACCGCGTGGGCGCGGTGGGCGTGGCCTGGGGGGAAATCTCTGAGGTCGCGGCCCGGGTCCCAGCCCGGGAAGATCCTGGCTGCGGGGAAGGAAAGGTGGGGGGGCTTGGGGGCGGGAGGGGCTCGTCGACTTGGGGTCCTGGGGAGACGGGCGCCAGACGGCTGCAAAGCCGGGGCCCCGGGGAAGGACGGGCCGAGCGCTAGATCCCGGGCCGAGAGGAGGGCTGGGGGCCTGCCCCTTGGGGTGCGTGCAGGCGGGGTGCGCGTCCAGATTCCTGATTCTAGAAGCTGCTCTGGGGAGCCCCGAGTCCCGGGTGTGAGGGCGGCCAGGCCGAGGCTCCGGGTCTGGGTCCCGGGGGCGGGGTGCTTTGGATCTGGGCTCTTGGAAGTGCGAGGGAGGGAGGGAGGGAGGGAGGCTGCAGCCGTGGGCCCGGACTGGAGGGAGGAGCGCGGGAGGCCGCTGGGGACCGACCCGACCGCGTCTGCTGCCCCCGCCAGCCCGCACGCCGCCATGCCTCCCGCGGGGCTCGGTGCCGCCCTGCTCCTGCTGCCGCCGCTGCTGCTCCGCGCTGCCCTGGCGGTTCCCCTGGAGCGGGGGGAGCCCAAGGAGGCGAACCCCGCCACCGAGAGCCCGGTGAGTGGCCCCACCCGCCCTCCGGGTGGCTGCGGTTCCCCATCGACCCTGGGCGGACAGCCGCCTTAGGGCCCCCACACCACCACCCAGTGCGGCTCCGAGTCCTTTGCGGTACTGGGGCCTCGGCCACGGTGGAAACCCAGGTTGCGGACAGGGTGGGGCAGGGGAGGCCTGGATGGCTCGGACCCTGGGTCTGGTGTGTGAAAGGAGGTCTGCTTTTAAGTTAAAAAAAAAAAAAAAAAAAAGGAGGGAGTCGGGCGTGTTAAGTGCACATGGTGCAAAGCACAAGGATCCCGGTTCGAGCCCCCGGCTGCCCACCTGCAGGGGAGTCGCTTCACCATCGGTGAAACAGGTCTGCAGGTGTCTGTCTTTCTCTCCCCCTCTCTGTCTGCCCCTCCTCTCTCCATTTCTCTCTGTCCTAGCCATCAACGATGACAACAGCAGCAGCAGCAATAATAGCTACAACAATAAAAAACAAGGGCAACAAAAGGGAAAATAGATAAATATAAAACATTTAAATATCTATATATGTGTATATATATATATATATATATATATATATATATATATATATATATATATATATGAAGAAGGAGAATTGCTCGTCGCCCCGCCCCCCTCCAACCTGTTTTCTCCGAAGAGCCTCCTCTTGCTCTCAGAAAGGGAGCTAGGGAAGAAAACTACATTTCCCAGTAGCGCCCTGGGGGGTGCGCTCACCTGCTAGAGTTCATGGGAGTTGTAATTTAAATTTATTTATTTGTTAATTACCAGAGCACTGCTCAGAGTTCTGGCTTACGGTGATGCGGGGAATGGAACCTGGGACTTTGGAGCCTGAGACACGAGAGTCTCTTTGCGTAACTACCGTCCTGTAGTTTAAATCCTGAAGACGCCTCAAATTGCTCCTTGATTAACTCTGACAGGTGTCTGTGCCCAGTGCTATGGAACCTTTGGGTCTCAGGGGACTTGGAGCTTCCAGGCTCCTCAGGACCAGTGTCCTGATTTTTGTGCCAGAGTTCGCCTCCAGCTTCCGCTAGAAGCAGGCCTGTCTGTGGCATGATGATTCTCCTACCGTGGGGGTCCCTACCAAGCCAGTTAGACCCCTGCAGGGGTGGAGATGACTTGACATATCACTTTGGAGTCCCTTTTCCCTTCATTTATTTATTTCACAACATTTCTGGGTTTTTGTTGCAGTTTTTTTTTTTCTTTTTTAAATTTTTTGATATTTATTCTCTTTTGTTGCTCTTGTTGTTTTATTGTTGTAGTTATTATTGTTGTTGTCGTTGTTGTATAGGATGGAGAGAGGAGGGAAAACAGAGAGGGGGAGAGAAAGACAGACACCTGCAGACCTGCTTCACCGCCTGTGAAGCGACTCCCCTGCAGGTGGGGAGCCGGGGGCTCCAACCAGGATCCTTACACGGGTCCTTGCGCTTTGTGCCATGTGCGCTTAACCTGCTGCACTACCGCCCGACTCCTTCTGTTTTTGCTTCTATAAAGATTTATTTATATCTATTATTTGTGAGAACTTAGCATGGCTCTGGCGTATGCAGTGCCAGCCATGAGTCTGGCACCTTATCTACTCTGCCACTTCCCTGGCGGCTCACCATTGCTTGAGCAGAGACACTGAGCTGAGCACAGGGGCTGGTGTAAACCCCCTGCCCTCACAGACCTGCCCATGGACAGACAAATACTCAGGGGCTCCCTGAGAATGGACCTCAGAGAGGAAGGAAGGAAGGGTCCTATTATGAGTCTGAAGTGTGGGGAAGAACTTCCCAGGCAGAGGGAACATTCCGGGCAAAAGTGAGAAGAATGGGAAACATGGGATATTAGAGACATCTCTTGATGATGATAATATTGACAGCTTGGGGCCAGGCAGTGGTGCACCTGGTTAAGTGCACGCATTACAGTGCACAAGGTCCCAGGTTCAAGCCCCTGGTCCACACTTGTAGGGGGGAAAACTTCACAATTGGTGGAGTAGGGCTGCAGGTGTCTCTCTTCCTCTCCCTCTCTATCTCCCCCACTCCTCTCAATTTCTCGCTGTCTCTATCCAATAATAAACAAATAAAATAATAATATTGACAGCTCTTACTAAATTAAATCTACAAAGATTATCAACTCTTGGCCCCAGAGATGGCACAGTGGATAAAGCCTTGGACTCTCAAGCATGAGGTTCTGAGTTTGATTCCTAGCATCACTTGTGCCAGAGGTATTGTAATTCTCTCCCTCCCTCCTTCCCTCCATCCCCTTACCTCTCCATTCTCTCTCAGAAATACATAATACTTTTTAAAATAGATACCAAAATTTTTTTTTTTTAAATATGTCAACTCATTTCATCTTCACAGCATACAAGAAGCAGATGGGAGTCTAGAGAGATAGCATAACGATTATGTGAAAAGACTCTCTGAGGCCCCAAGTCCAATCCACAGCACCACCGTAAGCAGTACTGATTAACCTTACTTTACAGATGGGGAAACTGAGGCACAAAGAGGCTAAGTAACTTGTTCAAGAACTTAGGTGGCCAGATATAGAAAATAAGATCCTGGGACTCCCAGTTAAAGTTGAATTTCAAAAAAATCAAAATAAAATTGAATTTCAGCTATGCAATGAATCACTATTAGTAGAAGTAATTGCCATGCCATGTATTTAGACTAAAGATTATTTGTTGCCCTGAAATTTATTTATTGAGAGAGAGACTGAGACAGAGCACTGCTTAGCTCTGGCTTAGGATGCTGCTAGGACTTGAACCTGGGATTTTTTTTTGAACCTGTCTTTTTTTTTTTTAAATATTTATTTTCCCTTTTGTTGCCCTTGTTGTTTTATTGTTGTAGTTATTATTGTTGTTGTTATTGATGTCGTCACTGTTCAATAGGAGAGAGGAGGGGAAGATGGGGAGAGAAAGACAGACACCTGCAGACCTGCTTCACCTTCTGCTTCACTCCTCTGCAGGTGGGGAGCCTGGGGGCTTGAACCAGGATCCTTACGCCGGTCCTTGCACTTTGTGCCACCTGCGCTTAACCCGCTACACTACCGCCCAACTCCCACGTCTTTTCTATAACCATTATAGCCGTTACACTGGCTCCCTTGCCCTAAAGTTGAAATGCAACCAGGCATCCTCATCTTCCCAACAAACCCACACAACCAGTAATTGGCAGATAGAAATTTTAGCCCCCAAAGATGGCCACCCCATGAATATATTACATCAGTTTCTGGACTAGTTGAACTTCACGATAATGTTGAGGAGTCAGAAAACAAAACAAATAGGATAACCTGGCTGGCATGAATCAAGGACCTGTTTCCTTGTTTAAAAAAAAATTTTTTTTTTAATATTTTATTTATATTACAAAGATTACACTTGTGGTCTGGGAGATGGCTCAGTGGATGGAGTGCTGAACTCTCAAGCATGAGGTCCTGAGTTCAAGCCCCAGCAGCACATATACCAGGGTGATATCTGGTTCTTTCTCTCTCTTCCTATCTTTCTCATTAATAGACAAAATCTTTATTTTCTGAATGTTTTATTGGTATGAGTTTTCCTCTGTTTTTATTTAATTATTATTATGACTGTTGAATGAGCACTGCCGCGCTTGCCATGGCAAGAAAGTGTGCAGGTGTGGCTGAGCAGAGGCTGCTGAGATGGAACAAGTCGCTGTGTTACCCAGCAGGGCTCCCCGTAAGAGGAAGACAGGAAGAACAGGGGATGCAGGCCACCCAAACTCTGGAAAGTTGACAGAATCTCCCCCTCCAGCCTCCGGGGTGAACTCAGCCCTGCCAGCTCACTGTGGACTTTTGACCTCCCTCCTTGGGTCTAGGTGTGCCGTGCCACGCAGACAGAGAGCACTTGGCATTCCCTTCTCTTCCTCCAGGACCGTTTCACGTACTGTCCGTTCAGCTTTGAAGAGGTGGAGCTTTCTTGTCACCAGGGCTTCACCACTCCAGTTTGATTTTTTTTTCTTCCCCCAGATAGAGACACAGGGGGCCAGTGGAGACAGCAGGATGGTTCTGAAACAGACTTTTCTTCTTTTCTTTTTTTTAAAGTTTATTTAAAAATTTCATGTTTTATTGCTGTTATTGTTGTCATTGCTGTTGGATAGAACAGAGAGAAATGGAGAGAGGAGGGGAAGATGGAGAGGGGGAGAGAAAGATAAGACACCTGCAGACCTGCTTCACTGCTTGTGAAGCGACTCCCCTGCAGGTAGGGAGCTGGGGGCTCGAACTAGGATCCTTACTCTTGTCCTGGTACTTTGCGCCATGTGAACTTAACACACCACACTACTGTCTAGCCCTCACAGACAGACTTTTCATGCCTGAGGCTCTGAGGTCCCTGATTCAATCCCTTGTGCCATCATAAGCCAGAGTTAAGCAGGGCTCTGGAAAAAAAAAGAGACGGAGTCAGACAGGGAGAGAAGGGAGAGCCACCACAACACTGCAGCTTCCTCCAGTGTGGCAGGGCCTAACCTTGAAGCTGGGCTGTGTGCATGGCAAAGCAGATGAGCTGTTTTGCTGACCTAAAGCCTGAGGATATGTATTGCTTATCTTGCAAATCTAAAAAGTGAGGATCAGGAAGAGGAAAGAACCAGCTGTTCCCACAGGACTGGAAGCAAGGTGTCAGGAGATACCTGTCTCCCTTCACTTGCTGCATCGCCAGACCAGTAACTGGTGCATGGCAGAGCTGTCATCAGTATTTTTGTATGAGTGAACGAATGAATGAGTGTTTCACTGCTTGCCAGAGAATACCACTGCGTCCACTCCTTTTCCTTTTCCAGAGCACTGCTCATCTCTGGCTTCTGGTGGTGCTGGGGACTGAACCTGGGACTTTGGAGCCTCAGGCATGAGTGTCTTCTTGCATAACCATTGTGTGCCGGGCTAGCTTCGCGGGCGGGACACAGACGACTAGAGACTCATGGCTGAGCTGTACGCAGTATCTCTCTATTCATGTGGAATGCAGCACAATCTAAGCCAAGCTAAACTATCACTAGTCACAATCCTGTCCTTATATATATACTCGCCAAGTCGGGTGTAAACAGGATGTGACGTAGAGACGGTGGAGGACACAGTGAGGGTTGTATTGTTATATGGGAAACTGGGGAATGTTATGCTTGTACAAACTATTGTATTTACTGTTGAATGTAAAACATTAATTCCCCAATAAAGAAATGAAAAAAAAAAAAAGAAAGAAAAGTGACTGGTGCAAATCAGGGTGTGCTACGAGAGGGGGTGGAGCAAAAAGACATCATGAACCAGTGGGGATTAAACCAATGCCAGGGCAGTTTTGTTTTGTTGTTGTTATTGTTGTCATTGCTGTTGGATAGGACAGAGAGAAATGGAGAGAGGAGGGGAAGACGGGGAGAGAAAGACAGACACTGCAGACCTGCTTCACTGCTTGTGAAGCGACTCCCCTGCAGGTAGGGAGCTTGGGGCTTAGTTAACAGTGGTTATGTAAATAGAATACAGTGTTAAATAGGGGAGGATTAAACCAATGAAACAGAAGGGGGTTTTAGAAGCAGAATTAGAAAGAAGCATACCAACAATTCCCCCTTTCTTTTTAACTAATGGTCATAGTATCAGGAGTGTGAGGTGAACAGAAACCTATTATCGTACAGGCATTTTCAAAAGAACTGGCACAAGACATGGAGGAACAAAATAGAGCAGCGAGAACCAGTGTGATGCTAAGGGGAGGCCTGAGGGGCACGTTTCCTGCCTCAAAGGGCAAGGTCTAGCAGGCGAAAGGGCATTTATTGCCTCAAAGGGCGTTTCTTGCCTCTGTGGGCATCTCTTGCCTCAGTTGTGCTGTTTCCCAGCCCCACTGTGTCCACTCCTTTAAGCCCTCCGTCCGCAGGCTGGGATGATCTGGGTATTGACTGTACATTTCATTCATCCCCACCATCACCTAGGAAGTGAGGAGAGCAGGGACACCTGGGGACACAGACCAGAGGAGACAGGAAACGGGGTCTGTCAGCCCCGGGTCCTGAACATACATCCCTGTCCCACAGGACACAGGCCTCTACTACCACCGCTACCTCCAGGAGGTCATCAACGTGCTGGAGACAGACGGGCACTTCCGGGAGAAGCTGCAGGCGGCCAATGCTGAGGACATCAAGGTGTGTATGTGCTTGGGGCTCAGGAAAAGCGGGCGGGGGACCCAGCGCTCATCAGACTCAGTCACAGAGAGGTTGCTTCTCGGGACTGAGTGACTGGGAGAGGATTGAGGAGACAGCATATGCGGTTGAACATGGAAGCAAAGATACACTCCAGACTCGGCTCTGTCAGACTCTTCCGTTCACTCTGCCTCAGTTTCCCCATCTGTAAAATGGGATAAAAATATACTTGCATCGGGGCCAGGTGGTGGCACACCTGGTTGAGTGCACACGTTACTGTGTGCAAACACCCGGCGTCGAGTCCGTGGTCCCCACCCCTGCAGCGGGAAGGTTTTGTGAGTGGTGAAGGAGTGCTCCTTTCTTTGTCCCTTGCTATCTCCCCTTACCCTCTCTGCCAGGCTAGCGTGAGGGTGTTTCTTCCCGGGGACGTGCTCTCTGGGTTGGAGAGAACTCAACCGGAGCCAACCTGGGCTGCTGCTTACTCAGTGACACGGGAGAGACCAGGAACTCGTGGCAGAGAGGGAACGCAATGTGTCTTTATTGATCAGAGACAACACTTTTATATATTTTGAACCAGAAGTGGCAAGTCGGAAAAGGAAATGGCTAGGAAAGGGGGTGGAGAAAAGGAAAGAGCTGGAAGGTAGAAAGCTTCCATAGCAACTGTTGAGAAGGTTTTAACCGGTGGGATTAATTAATACCCTGCAGGCAGGGCGGGTCTCAGGCAAAACAATGATTATGGAAATAGGCTACAGTGTCAGCGATGGAGGACCGAGGCTGGTTTAAGGCCCAACACCTCTCAATTTCTGGCTGCCATATTGAGAACTGTGTTATCGATTTATGATTTATGTAACTTCTGTTGGTATAGGTGAGCTGTGAAACTTTCTGCGTGAGATCAAGTAGGTGTCATTCTTTTTAGACTCCTTAGATGGGAATCTTCACATTTGTGTGTGTTTATTCCTTTTTGTTGCTCTTGTTTTCTTGTTGTAGTTACTGTTGTTGTTATTGATGTCATCGTTGTTGGATAAGACAGAGAGAAATGGAGAGAGAAGGGGAAGACAGAGAGGGGGAGAGAAAGATAGACACCTGCAGACCTGCTTCACCTCCTGTGAAGCGACTCCCCTGCAGGTGGGGAGCTGGGTGTTTTCTTATTATAATAGCAAATTTTTGTTTTGTATATCAAGCCCATTTACAACATATAATTATATATTGAAATCTCCGTGAATTTTTAGCTTCTTTGCTGCCTTTAGTTTTTATCTTATTTCATGAAGATTGAGGCACTCAGGCAAATGCTCTTCACCACAACATAGGTAACCTCCAAGAAGACCAGGAGGTCAGCACACCTGGGTAGAGTAGGCAGAAATCCATGAAATTAAAATATTAAAATAAGGTCTTCAGACTCGGAATAGTTAGGCACTACCATTCATTCAGATTCTTCTCTTCAATCTGAAAGGTAATGCTTCTAGTAATTTGTACTCTGAATTCTAGTTTCTCAATCTACTCACTTGTTATATCTTTCTCAGTAGGCTTTCGCTATTACCTTCAATCAGGTGTGATGTTCCCTCTTCTGAATATTTTTATTCCATTTATGGCCATACCACCCTTAACACACCCGATCTCTTCTGAATGTTTTTATTCCTCTATATACTCCCTTTTCCTAATAAAACTTTATTTTTATTTTTTACTTTCACTGACATTGTGGTCTGTAAATGCTTTTTCTGCTTCCTCTCCCCCTACATCCTAATATTTCCTGAATATTTTATCATCCCTCACACATCCGTTTTCTAAAACTACTCTCCTGAAGGGCACAAGTGACAGTTTTCTTTCTCTTCTTTTTTTTTTTTTTTTAATATTTATTCCCTTTTGTTGCCCTTGTTGTAGTTATTGCTGTTGTTGGATAGGACAGAGAGAAATGGAGAGAAGAGGGGAAGGTAGAGGAGGGAGAGAAAGACAAACACCTGCAGACCTGCTTCACCGCCTGTGAAGGGACTCCCCTGCAAGTGGGGAGCCGGGGGCTCAAACCCGGATCTTTAAACCGGTCCTTGAGCTTTGCACCACCTGCGCTTAACCCGCTGCGCTACCACCTGACTCCCAAGTGACAGTTTTCTTAGCCGAACACCTCCATACTTATTTTTTTATCTGACCTCCTAATAATGGACTCTACTCTTAGATCTCTGCTTTTTCCTTGGTAGTTTTTCCTTTCTCTCTCTTTGTAAAATTTTTTTATGTTTATTTTCCCTTTTGTTGCCCTTTCTTTTATTATTGTTGTTATTGTTACTATTGTTGTTGTTATTGATGTCGTCGTTGTTAGATAGGACAGAGAGAAATGGGGGGGGGAGAGATGCCTGCAGACCTGCTTCACCGCCTATGAAGTGACGCCCCTGCAGGTGAGGAGCCGGGGGCTCAAACCGGGATCCTTACGCGCTTAAACTGTTGCGCTACCGCCCGACTCCCTCTCTTTTTTTAAGGAGTAGTTTTGTTTTTTTTTAATTTAATTTATTTATTTATTTATTCCCCTTTTGTTGCCCTTGTTGTTTTATTGTTGTAGTTATTATCGATGTCATCGTTGTTGGATAGGACAGAGAGAAATGGAGAGAGGAGGGGAAGACAGAGAAGGGGAGAGAAAGACAGACACCTGCAGACCTGCTTCACCGCCTGTGAAGCGACTCCCCTGCGGGTGGGGAGCCGGGGGCTCAAGCCTGGATCCTTTTGCCGGTCCTTGAGTTTGGCGCCACCTGCGCTTAACCCCGACTTTGTTTTGTTTTTTAATGAACACAGTACTGTCCTAAGAATTGTTTGTTGGTAGTCAGGAGCAAAGAGGAAAACCTCTAATGGAAGAAAATGTTAAATAGTATGATTATATATTCTTGACGTTCATAGTACTTAATGGCATATTAAGACTCTGAAAAGACCTATTAATAAGTTTATTTAATTTTGTTTAATCTTTTTAAGTTAATTTGATCATAGACTATTACTATATTCATGCCATACTTGTTATGGTGGTTGAGAAAAAAGCAAAGGGAGTGAGTGGTACGGGAGGTGGCGCAGTGGATAAAGCACTGGACTCTCAAGCATGAGGTCCTGAGTTCAATCCCCAGCAACACATGTAGCAGAATGATGTCTGGTTCTTTCTCTCTGTCTCTCCTATCTTTCTCATTAATAAATAAATATAAGGAAAAAAAAAAAAAAGCAAAGGGAGTCAGGCGGTAGCACATCTGGTTAAGCGCACGTGGCAAAGCGCAAGGATGAGCGTAAGGATCCCAGTTGGAGCCCCCGGCTCCCCACCTGCAGCGGAGTCGCTTCACAGGCGGTGAAGCAGGTCTGCAGGTGTCTGTCTTTCTCTCAAAAAAAAAAAAAAAAAAATTTCTGGCTGCCTCTATCCAATATATATATATATATATATATATATATATATACATATATATATATATTAATAATTTATTTCTTTATTGGGGAATTAATGTTTTACATTCAACAGTAAATACAATAGTTTGTACATGCATAACATCCCCCATATATATATATATATATATATATATATATATATATATATATATTTTTTTTTTTTTTTTAAAGTAAAACAGAGCAAGAGATACTTAGCCCAGCTGGGACAACTCCTCCCATGGCTGAGGGCTGGGTGCCCTGCTGTAGGACATGCCCAGTCTCTGAGGCTCCATGAAAGCTCCAGGAGTCTGTGTTTGCAGAGCTCTGGATGGCAAAAGGAGGACAGGAAAGTGCCTGAGGACTGCTCACATTCCACCCTTCTATCTAATAATAATAATAATAAAAAAATGGCACCAGCCTCGGGGGTTCAGATTAACAAGAAGGTCTCTAATGCTCGTGGTCAGTCTCCTGGAGAGTGGGGGCCACCCTCACTGAGCTGTTTTGTCCTTCCTGGAGGCCTGTGTATCACCATATTGCTGGGGGCCAGCCCCACAGGTTACTAGGGTAACCTGGAGGAGGGGGGCGTCGGCGAAGAATGAAGAATGAGAGACAAGAGAGTTGATGCTGAATCAGGCTCAGGCAGACATCTCTGTCAGACGTAAGCAGGACTTTATTTATTTATTTTAATATTTATTCCCTTTTTTGCCCTTGTTTTTTTAATTGCTGCAGTTATTATTGTTATTGATGTCATCATTGTTGGATAGGACAGAGAGAAATGGAAAGAGGAGGGGATGACAGAGAGGGGGAGAGAAAGATAGACACCTGCAGACCTGCTTCACTGCCTGTGAAGCGACTCCCCTGCAGGTGGGGAGCCGGGGGCTCGAACCAGGATCCTTACAGTGGTCCTTACGCTTTGTGCCATCTGTGCTTAACCCGCTGCGCTACAGCCCAACTCCCAGAACTTGATTTTTATAGTCTCATAAGGCTTAGATCATTAAAACAAAAATCACCCAGGTATAGATTACTAAAACAAAAATCACCAAGGCTTTGGTCACTAACACAAAAAATCACCAAGGTTTTTATTATTAAAACAAAAATCACCAAGTAAGAACAGCACAGGTAGGAAACACCTCCTGCTTTGTGGAACACTCACATTCCAGGGGCACTTTCCTCCCTAGAGATCATATCCCAGTTTCTGTGGATTTTGTTATCCCTGTACCTGTGTGCTGGGCAGATGTGCTGTTGATTGAGATGAATATTCTACCTCTATGCTTATGCCACCCTCATGCCCCTGTGCATCAGAAGCCAATGGTTCATAGAAAGTTCAAGCTTGTTATGTCTCTAGGGGCCTTAAACAAATGGAGCAGCCCGTTTTTCATAAAATCTGTTCCATTGTTTGATCAGGGAGTTTAGTTTTGTTCCTTACTGAGAAGGCACCAAGGTGGTGCTGACCTGGCCAGCATAAAGTGAAGCTCTCCAGCTGGAACCCATCTTCTGTGTGTGCTCACTGTGTGACCTGGGCTCTCGTGCACTATTCCTGCATGAGGAAGTGGGAGTATAGTGGTGGGTGGGAGATTAACAGGCCCATTGTATCTAGGCGGGTACCAGAACTTTCCACTTCTTAATTATGCTATGTAAGGTGGCCCCTCCACTGTGGGAACCACCAATCTTTATATTTTAGGGGGAATACTAAAGGAAGTGGTGTAGATAAAGGGGAAAACAATTCTTTCTCTTGGAGTCTCCTGAAAAATTCTGTGTTACTGATATTGCTTGTTCCGTTATGATCAGTCTTACAGAGCGCAGTGCGGATTTTGTTATTACTTTTGTCATTGGTCAGGCTCTGAGCCCAGCCATAGGTCAATATGATTAAGACCCACACAGAGCTTAATCCCAAGCCCTATATATGGCAGAAAGGCAAGATGGTTTCAGTTTGGCCTGGAGAGTCCAGAACTTCCTGCAGAGCTGGTACCGTGTCAAGCAGCTCGCATGGGGGCGCCTTTGCCACCATATGGGCTACAGAAGTAGTGAGGCAAAGAGAGGTTGACTTCTCAAGCAGCGCAGCTGGAGACTAAGAACGCAGCTGGACACAGCCTCCTCCCAGCCCGCAACATAGAGGGGACTCTCCTGAAAGTAATGAACTTGACCTTGGCCAGCTGCCGGTGGACCCCTCATAAGACAAAGTGTGCTCTCTTCGTGTAGGGAAATTAACCCTTTAAAAGTGTTGCTATGACTTGCTGTGAGAAAGACAACTGTTTAAAAAGCAAAAATGACTGGAGTGTTCATCACCCGGCTTTATCTGGACACCAGTCCTGCTGGTTCTGGGTCGACCCGCATACGGAACGGCCTGTGTCGCGTGCAGGCCTCTGTGTGTCTCCTCTCGCTGCCTGAGAAGCCGGTAACAATGGAGCAGCGGTAGAATTCTGGGCTGTGAGCAGGGGCCCCGAGCTCCAGCCTTGGCACTGAATGTGCCAGAGTGATGCTCTGGGTCTCTCCACTCTGTGAGTTATCGCTCTAGTGAAGCAAACAAAATATTTGCTTCAGGAGAGGGAGTGATGGAAAGACCGGAGCGCTGCTCAGCCCCGGCAGAAGGTAGCACTGAGGATTGAACCTGCAGCCTCTAGGGCTTCAGGCATGAGAGTTTGGTTTGCTCTCAGTGGCCCAGTGGCACCATCTCCCCTGACCACCTTTTTTCCCCCCTCAGCTCTGGCTTATGGTGGAACTGGAGACTGAACCCAAGACCTCAGAGCCTCAGGCCTGAGGGTCTTGTGTATAACCACTCTGCTGTCTCCCAAAGTCCCTTTCTTTCTTTCTTTCTTTCTTCTTCTCCTTCTTCTTCTTCTTCTTTTTTTTTTTTTTTTTTTGCCTCCAGGGTTATTGCTGGGGCTCGGTGCCTGCACTACGCATCCACTACTCCTGTACTCCTGGGGGCTATTTTTTCCCTTTTGTTGCCCTTGTTGTTTATCATTGTTGTTGTTATTGCTGTCATTCTTGTTGGATAGGAGAGAGAGGATGGAACGACAGAGAGAAGAGAAAGACACCTGCACACCTGCTTCACCGCATGTGAGGTGACTCCCCCACAGGTGGGGAGTCGGGGCTCGAACCAGGATCTTTACACTGGTCCTTGTGCTTTGCGCCATGTGCGCTTAACCCACTGCACTACCACCCGGACTCTTTTTTCTTTCTTTCCTTCTGTTTTTTTTTTTTTTTAATGTGCTGGGAGATGACCCCAGATCCCCACACATACGTGAAAGCACCTAGCAATCACCTCCAAATAGTTGTCTTTTTTTTTTTTTTTTAAGATTTTATTTATGAGAAAGGAGGAGAGAGAAAGAACCAGACATCACTCTGGCACATGTGCTACTGGGGATCGAACTCGGGACCTCATGCTTGAGAGTCCAAAGTTTTACCACTGCGACACCTCCCGGACCACCCAAACTGTTTTCTTTCTACATATTTTGGATAGAGGGAAGAGAGGCAGAGATAGAGGAGAGATATGGAGTAGTGCTGTGGTCTCTCTCCTTTCTCATCCTCAAACTGAAACAACAGCAAAAACAGTCCACTGGAATCATGCCAAGTTTGCTCTAACAAAACTTGGTGGGGCGGTTGTAGCCTAGTGGCTCTGAGACTCTCATGCCTGAGGCTCCAAAGTCCCAAGTTCAGTCCCCCGCATCCCCATAAACCAGAGCTGAACAGTGTGTTGTGATGAAAAGATTTAAACAAACAAAATAAACCCTAGCAGTTTATAAAAAGTAGACATGGTGTCCCTTAGAGGGGGGGGGGGACGAGGCCCTGTCTCAGAGGTTCTGGGGACTGACCCTCGGGGGCCATCGGGGAGCTTTTAGAAGGTTGCAGGGAAGCAAGAGAGAGGCCTGGGCCCCGGCCTGAGAGGCCCCGTGTCCCGGCAGAGCGGGAAGCTGAGCCGCGAGCTGGACTTCGTGAGCCACCACGTGCGCACCAAGCTGGACGAGCTCAAGCGCCAGGAGGTGTCGCGGCTGCGGATGCTGCTCAAGGCCAAGATGGACGCGGCGCAGGAGCCCAGTGAGCCGGGAGGGCGGGGCCTGCCGAGAGGGTGGGACCTAGAAGATGGGCGGGGCCTGCCGAGAGGGTGGGACCTAGAAGATGGGCGGGGCCTGCCGAGAGGGTGGGACCTAGAAGATGGGCGGGGCCTGCCGAGAGGGTGGGACCTAGAAGATGGGCGGGGCCTGCCGAGAGGGTGGGACCTAGGAAATGGGGCGGGGCCTTGGGGCGGGGCCTGGAGATAGGGTGGGACCTAGAAGATGGGGTGGGGCCTGATGAGGGTGGGACCTAGAAGATGGGGTGGGGCCTTGGGGACGGACCCAGATGATGGGGCGGGGCCTCACGTGTGGGCCTGGGCTGCTGTGGTGTGATGTCTCTGACTCCCTCTGTCTCTGTCTCTAATCACAGCCCAGGAGTAGTGTAGCCACACAGCAGAAACTCAGCTTTATAAATATGTATATCAGGCTGGGGAGGACAGCATAATGGTTATACAAACCGACTTTCACACTTGAGCCTCCAAAAGTCCCAGGTGTAGTCCCTGCACCAACATAAGCCGGAGCTGGGCAATGCTCTGGTTAAAATGATAGTAAAGTGAGAGTCGGGCGGTGGCGCAGCGGGTTAAACGCATGTGGCGCAAAGCGCAAGGACCGCCAGAAGGATCCCGGTTCAAGCCCCCGGCTCCCCACATGCAGGGGAGTCGCTTCATAGGCGGTGAAGCAGGTCTGCAGGAGTCTGTCTTTCTCTCCCCCTCTCTGTCTTCCCCTCCTCTCTCCATTTCTCTGTCCTATGCAACAACAACAATAATAGCAACAGCAGTGATAAACAACAAGGGCGACAAAAGGGAAAAAATAGCCTCCAGGAGCAGTGGATTCGTAGTGCAGACATTGAGCCCCAGCGATAACCCTGGAGGCAAAACAAACAGACAAACAGTGATGACTTTAGCACCCATGTGGTAAGACTTGTATGGAGAGGGAGTGCATCCATGTGTTTAACCTGCTGGCCTTTGACAGCAGACAGTAAGTGCGCCATCCTTGCTAGCTGGCACAGATGTCATTGTTCCCAGCTGTAAGCGCAGCTGTGGCATCGCCTCCCTAGGAAGTCCTCCCTGATTGCCCCCAGGTTCAGTCAGTCCAGCCAGCCAGCCTCTAGTCTTTCCCAGATGCCCTTGGTGTCCACCAGTAGGGCACATTTGTCCTACACGTCAGGAGGGGGTTTGTTTTCTGATCTTCTTGCCCTGTCCCTTTCATGCAGATGTGCAGCTGGACCACCTCAGCCTGCTGAAGCAGTTTGAACACCTAGACCCTCAGAACCAGCACACGTTTGAGGCCCGGGACCTGGAGCTGCTGATCCAGACGGTAGGGGCGGGGGGCCCAGGCTGAGGGAGCGAGACACTGGGCTGCTGGCTTATCAGCTTTATAGATTTATTAATTAATCATATGTGTGTGTGACCCAAGTTCGAGCCTGGCCCTCACTGCGTTGAAGGTAGTGGTGTCTCTCACTCTCGCTGCTTCTTTGTCTCTTAAACAAACAGCGCCAGGTGGTGGCACTGCTGAGCTCTGGCTGACGGCGGTGATGGGGATTGAACCTGCGGTTTCAGAGCCTCAGACTTGAAAGTCTTCTGCAGACTGGGCAGTGATGCACCCAGTTACAATTCAGAAGGACCCAGGTTCAAGCCCCCGGTCTCTAGCTGCAGGGAAAGCTTCATGGGTGGTGAAGCAAGGCTGCAGGTGTCTCTCTTTCTGTCTCCCACTTCATTCTCGATTTGTCTCTGTCTCTATCAAAATACATAAATAATCTTTTTTTTTTTTTTATAAATAATCTTTTTAAGAAAAGAAAGTCTCTTGCATAACCAGTATGCTGTGCCCTCAGCCCGCATTTATTTCATTGAAATAGAGCTTCCCGAGAGCCAGGCGGTAGCGCAGCGGGTTAAGCGCATGTGGCGCAAAGTGCAAGGACTGGCGTAAGGATCCTGGTTCGAGCCCCCGGCTCCCCACCTGCAGGGGGGTCACTTCACAGGCGGTGAAGCAGGTCTGCAGGTGTCTATCTTTCTCTCTCCTTCTTTGTCTTCCCCTCCTCTCTCCATTTCTCTCTGTCCTATCCAACAACAAACGACATCAACAACAACAATAATAACCACAACAAGGCTACAACAACAAGGGCAACAAAAGGGGGAAGAAAAAAAAGGCCTCTAGGAGCAGTGGATTCATGGTGTAGGCATTGAGCCCCAGCAATCACCCTGGAGGCAAAAAAAAAAGAAATAGAGCTTCCCTCGGGGTTGATGAGAGAACCGGCACCACTGGAGTTTCTCCCGCTGTGGCGGCGCCCCCAGGAGGCACTGGGGTTGGAACCCGGGTCATGTGCATAACTAGACAGACAGGTATCTTTCTTTCCTCTCAATGCTCAATTTATTACATGTGTGTTTAAATTTGGATTTATTTATTCATGAGAGAGAGAGAAACAAAGTCAAAGCATCACTCTGGTACATGTACGTGCGATGGCAGATTGAACTCCAGACCTCATGCTTGCAAGTAAGTACTGCAGGTCCCATCCCCACCTGCGAGGGGGGAACTTCGTGAGCCGTGAAGCAGGTCTGCAGGTCTCTCCTCTCTTCCTCTCTGTCTCCCCCTTCCCTGTCAGTGTCTCTCTGTCTCTGTTAAAGGAGAGAAGAAAGAAATCCAATGCTGCACCATGACCTTTTGTTTTATTTTTTCTAAGAAGAGAGAGAGAGAGACCACAACACTGAGACTTCCCCTAGTTCCGTAGTGCTCACATGTGGTGAGCCAGGAATTGTTCTCTCTCATTACAATATATAAACAGCTTATGGACCCAGGAGATTGTACAGTGAATAAAGTATTGGACTCTCAAGCATAAGGTCCCAAGTTCAGCCTTCAGCATGTGCCAGAGTGATGCTGTGGTTCTTTCTCACTCTTGCTCTCTCATATAAAATAAATAAATAAATAAATCTAAAAAAGAAGAAAAGGGGGAGTTGGGCGGTAGCGCAGTGGGTTAAGCGCATGTGGCACAAAGCGAAAGGACCGGCATACAGATCCCGGTTCGAGCCCCCTGGCTCCCCACCTGCAAGGGAGTCGCTTCACAGGCGGTGAAGCAGGTCTGCAGGTGTCTGTCTTTCTCTCCTCCTCTCTGTCTTCCCCATCTCTCTCCATTTCTCTCTGTCCTGTCCAATAACGACATCAATAACAACAACAATAATAACTCCAACAATAAAACAAGGGCAACAAAAGGGAAAATAAATATTTAGAAAAAAA
This sequence comes from Erinaceus europaeus, assembly GCF_950295315.1. Classification (NCBI taxonomy): domain Eukaryota; kingdom Metazoa; phylum Chordata; class Mammalia; order Eulipotyphla; family Erinaceidae; genus Erinaceus; species Erinaceus europaeus. The sequence continues at coordinate 3,478,537 of NC_080163.1, forward strand.
AAAAAGGAATGAAAGAAGGGAGAAAGGAAAGGAGAGAGAGAAAGAGAGAAGAAAGAGAAGAAACAGCTCCAGTGCAGCCTTAGGGAATGGAAGGGAGCCTAACCCATGCCTGCCCCTGGCCCTCCTGAAAACTGCCCCCACTTCTAATCAAGAACCCACCACATAGCCTGCTTTTCCTGCCTCCTGGAGCACCATCTAGTGGCCACAGAGACAATAACAGGCATTGGATGGCGTTCACGCCGCGCCCGGTGCTCAGTTCCTCAAGCATGTTTTGCCACTTATTTCCAGAACATTCCAGAAACTTTCTGAGTTTCTCCTGCTCCCTGTCTTGCTGGGGCTCAAGCTTCAGGAACACGCACAGGACTGATGCCTCACTGGCAAGGTTTTCTCTGCTCCTGACCTGTGGGGCTGAAGAAGTCAGCTGGTGTGTGTGGGGGGGGCGCTGGGCTGGGAGAATATTTAAGGGGCTTCCTGACCTCTGCCCCCCAAATGCCAGCAGCCCCTTCTCCAGATGTGACGACTGTGCCATCAGTAGTTTTCTGTGGAGGCAGTATAACAAATAGGCACAGTCAGCAACAGCTCAAGATGACGTGAATTTCAGGCCCAATACTGAACTTGTGGCCTTGAGGGCCTGAGTTCGATTCCCAGAGTATCTCATATGACAGAGATATGCCCTGGTTCCCCTGTACCACCACAAGCCAGAGCTGAGCAGTGCTCTGTTCAAATAAACAAACAAAAAAACAGTGCTCTGTTTTTTTTTTTTCTCTCTCTTGCAAATAAACCTTTTCTTCTTTTTTTTTTTCCTCCTGTGAACCAGGGTCTTACACTTTCACTGCTCATAGGATCCTTTTTTTTTTTTTTGTATTTTATTTATTTATCTTCCCTTTTGTTGCCCTTGTTATCTTTTTATTGTTGTTGTAGTCGTTGTTGTTGGATAGGACAGAGAGAAATGGAGAGAGGAGGGGAAGACAGAGAGGAGGAGAGAAAGACAGACACCTGCAGATCTGCTTCACCACCTGTGAAGCGACTCCCCTGCAGGTGGGGAGCCGGGGGCTCGAACCGGGATCCTTACGCCGGTCATTGCGCTTAGCGCCACCTGCGCTTAACCCGCTGCGCTACCGCCCGACTCCCATCCTTTTTCATTCTAATTTCACAGAAAGAGGGCACGAGAAGCTGGGAGACAGCATAATGGCTACGTAAAAAGACTCATGCCTGAGTCTCCCAAGTTCCCAGGTTCAGTCCCCAGCACCAGCATAAACCAGAGCTGAGCAGTGCTCTGTCAGAAATTGAGAGGGGAGGGGGAGATAGAGAAGGAAAGAGACAGAGAGACACCTGCCGCCCTGCTTCACCATTCGTGAAACTTTCCCTCTGCAGGTGAGAGCCAGGGGCTTGAACCTGGGTCCTTGCACACTGATGGTAATGTGTGCACTCAACCAAGTCCATCACCTCCTGGCCCCTATTATTTATTTATTTACCAGAGTGCTACTTAACTTTGGCTTATGGTGGTTCCAGGTGTTGAACTTGGGACCTCAGAACCTCAGGCATGAAAGTCTTTTGTATAACCACTATGCTGTCTTCTCAGCCTTCAATAAATAACTCTCAAAAAAATTAAAATAAATTAAAAAAGAAAGAAGCGGGCGGGGTAGATAACGTAATGGTTATGCAAAGAAACTCTCATGCCTCAGGCTCCAAAGTTCCAAGCTCAATCCCCCCCACACCACCATAAGCCAGAGCTGAGCAGTGCTCTAGTAAAAAAATAAATAAATAAAAATAAATAAAAAAGAGGGGGGCTGGGTGGTAGCACAGCAGGTAAAGTGAACATGGTGCAATATGCAAGAACTGGCATAAGGATCCCAGTTCAAGCCCCCAGCTCCTCACCTGCAGGGGGGTGTCGCTTCACAAGCAGTGAAGCAGGTCTGTAGGTGTCTATCTTTCTCTCTGCCTCTCTGTCTTTCCCTCCTCTCTTGATTTCTCTCTGTCAACTACAACAGCAATAACAATGATGAGAGTGACAGCAAAAACAAGGGTAACAAAATGGAAAGGGTGGCCTCCAAGAGCAGTGGATTCGTGGTGTAGGCACCGAGCTCCAGTGATAACCCTGAAGGCAAAACAAACAAACCAACCAAAAAGAATGCATGTGTGAGGAGGCCCTGGGTTCAATCCCCAGTACCAAACAATATAACACATAAACAACACATTGAAGATATCAGAGTGATGCTCGCCTTCTCATTCTCTCTCTCTCTCTTTAATATTTGCTTATGTGTGTATTAATGGATAGAGACCGAGAAATTGAGAGGGGTGGGGGAGATAGAGAGAGACAGACATCTGCAACCCTGCTTTACCACTGGTGAAGCTTTTCCCCTATAGGTGGGGACCAGGGGTTTGAACCTAGGTCCTTGCCCACTGTAATATGAGCGCTTAAGCAGGTGTGTCACCGCCTAGTCCCCTCATCTCTTCTTTTTTCTCTCTACCACATCCCATTGTTAATAAATATTTTGGGGCCAGAAAGATAGCATAATAGCATAATGTCTATGCAAAAGACTCACATCTGAGGCTTCAAGTTCCTACATTCGGCCCTGGCACTAGCAAAAGCCAGAGCTAAGCATGAAAAATGAATAAACTGGGCCAGGCAGTGGCGCACCTGGTTAAGCGCACACATCCCAGTGCACAAGGACCCAGGTTCAAGCCCCCAGTCTCCACCTATAGGGGGAAAGCTTTACAAGTGGTGAAGCAGGGGTGCAAATGTCTCTCTGTTTCTCTCTCCCTCTCTATCTCCCCTTCCCCTCTCAAACTCTCTCAGTCTCTATCCAGTAATAAATAATAAAAGTAAATAAACAAAATTTTCCAAAGCAATCAAGTTGCTCTTGTTAAAGTATTCAATCACCTGGAATAAACAGAGAGGCGGCCGTGTCAACATTTCAGGTAGAGCCCAGGAACAGAGGTCAGGCCCAGGCGGAGGGCCACTCACCTGGGTCACATTCAGGGGTGGACACTGGTGGTTGGAATGGGGGAGATGGAGTTTGACACGGAGGCATGATGAGCGCTGTCTGTCTGTCTGTCTGTCTGTCTGTCTGTCTGTCTGTCTTCTCAGGCCACTCGGGACCTTGCCCAGTATGACGCAGCCCACCATGAAGAGTTCAAACGCTATGAGATGCTCAAGGAACATGAGAGACGCAGCTATCTGGAATCCCTGGGAGAGGAACAGAGGAAGGAGGCAGAAAAGAAGCTGGAAGAGCAACAGCGCAAGCACCGAGAGCACCCCAAAGTCAATGTGCCTGTGAGGAACCCCCTTAGTGCCCGACATCCCCCACCTCCAATTCCAAGTCTTGTTAAACCCCATGAGACCATAAGCAACTGGAAGAACTACAACTCCCAGCATGCCTTGAGGCCAAATGGCACTTTTAGCAGACCCAACTAGCCTCGAGGCCTGCTGGGAGTTATAGTTTTTGTACCATGCTGGCCTAGAATGATATTTGAGTTGGGTATGGGGGTGGCGGGAGCAGAAACGGGATTCCAGGTTTCTCGCTCATGAGGCCCTGGCTCTTCCCTCCACAGGGCAGCCAAGCCCAGTTGAAGGAGGTGTGGGAAGAACTGGATGGACTGGACCCCAACAGGTTTAACCCCAAGACCTTCTTCATTCTGCACGGTAAGTGGGTGAGGCAAACCAGAACCCATGAACCCCAAGGCCTGGGTGCTAAGAAGGAGGTCCTAAAAAAAAAAAAAAAAGAAGGGGGTCCTTCTGTCCAGACTCCAGAGAAGGGCTCTGAGTCCATCTCCCCTGGTGGTCTAGAACACCCCATCTTTCTGTTTCTGGAATCTTCCATGGAAGAGCTTGACCCGCACCTCTTTTCCAGGACACAGCAAACCTCTGGATCCTTATGACTGACCAGTCAGTGTCCTTTAACTAAGCAAACCCGACGAGGCCTCATCATAGTACTTAATTGTCCTCAGGGATCTGGAAGCTCCTTTGTCTAGGTGACTCAGAACTGCATTCTCCTCCTTCATTCTTTTTCTCTCTCTCTCTTTAATTTTTTTATATTTATTTATTTTCCCTTTTGTTGCCCTTGTTGTTTTTCATTGTTGTAGTAGTTATTATTGTTATTGATGTCATCATTGGTAGATAGGACAGAGAGAAATGGAGAGAGGAGGGGGAGAGAAAGATAGACACCTGCAGACCTGCTTCACTGCCTGTGAAGCAACCCCCCTGCAGGTGGGGAGCCGGGGGCTCAAACCGGGATCCTTCTTTTATTATTATTATTTTTTTATTTTCCCTTTTGTTGCCCTTGTTTTGTTGTTGTAGTTATTATTGATATCATTGTTGTTGGATAGGACAGAGAGAAATGGAGAGAGGAGGGGAAGACAGAGAGGGGGAGAGAAAGACACCTACAGACCTGCTTCACCACTTGTGAAGCGACTCCCCAGCAGGTGAGGAGCCAGGGGCTTGAACCGGGATCCTTAAGCCGGTCCTTGTGCTTTGTGCCACCTGCACTTAAGCCGCTGCGCTACCGCCAGACTCCCCTCTCTCTCTTTTTAACCAGAGCACTGCTCAGCTTTGGCTTATGGTGATACAGGGGATTGAACCTGGGACTCTAGAGCCTCAGGCACAACAAGAGTCTCTTTGCATAACCATTATGCTGTCTACCCTCCGCCTCCTCTCTCTTAAAAAATTTTTTTTTTAAGATTTTGTTTCTTCTTTCTTTAAATCTTTATTTATTTATTATTGGATAGAAACAGAGAGAAATTGAGAGGGGAGGGGGGATATAGAGAGAAAGAAACCGAGAGATACCTGCAGACCTGCTTCACCACTGGTGAAGCTTTCCCCCTGCAGGTGAGGACCAGGGGGGCTTGAACCTGGGTCCTTGCGCACTGTAATGTGTGCACTTCACCAAGCGCGCTACCAACTAGCCCCCGTTCTTTTCCGCTTTGAGTCTGGGGTTGTCCCACTGCAGGTGGGACCCAGAAGCTGTCGTCTCCCCAGAGCTTATAAGGCCTGATTCCTGCATTTGACACACTACTCAGTACCAAGCTTCATGGGGCTCCTGAGGAGGGAGCTGTGACCAAAACAGCCCCCCTCCACGCACACATGATACACACGCTCTCACACACACATGCTCACACACAGCTGGTGACTAGACAGACAGAAAGTGCAGCTTAGGGAGTCGGGCGATAGCGCAGCGGGTTAAGCACACGTGGCGTGAAGTGCAAGGACCGGCATTAGGACCCCAGTTCGAGCCCCCGGCTCCCCACCTGCAGGGAAGTCCCTTCACAGGCGGTGAAGCAGGTCTGCAGGTGTCTCTCTTTCTCACCCCTTCTGTCTTCCCCTCCTCTCTCCATTTCTCTCTGTCCTATTTAACAATGACAACAATAATAACTACAACAATAAAAACAAGGGCAACAAAAGGGAAAATAAATATTTTTTTAATTAAAAAAAAAGAAAGTGCATCTTATCTGTAAATCTAAGAGACCATGAAGTATCACATATCCTAGAATTGCTACAGCGTCGGCTCACCGCTGGCGATTACATGGCTCCTGAGTTCAGGATGATGGGATGTGGCTTTTCTCTCCTTTTCTTTCGTGGGAGTGAGGGGTGGGGAGAGACGTCACAGCACTGGGTTTCTCCTGGTGCCCTGGCTCACGCCTAGCCTGCACACATCTTACCAGGTGAGCTATTTTCAACACTGATTTTTTTTTTTTCCCCAGAGCTCTGCTCAACCCTGGCATATGGTGTTGTGGGGGATTGAACCTGGGACTTGGAGCCTCAACACAAGAGTTTCATTACATATCCATTATGTTATCTGCTCCACCCTTGATTTTTTTTTTTTAAGATTTAAATTATTTATTTATTTGTAGCAGAAAAAAAAGTTTTATTTATTAATGAGAAAGATAGGAGAGAGAAAGAACCAGAGCATCACTCTGGTACATGCATGGCTGGGTATCGAGCTCAGGACCTCCTGCTTGAGAGTCCAACGCTTTACCTACTGTGCAACCTCCCAAACCATTGAATTTTTATTTGAAAGAGAGACCAGGGCACTGTTCAGCTATGATATATGGTCTTCCTGGGACAGGACCTGGGACCACTGGGAGTTCAGGCCTGCAAGTCTGGAGCACAACTGCTGTGCGGTCTCCCTCCACCACCACCCCCCCCCTTTGCTTGATAGAAAAAGAGAAATCAAGAGGGAAGGGGAGACATAGAAGGGGGGGAGAGGAGAAAAAAAAAGAGGGACAGAAGAGAGAGAACCTGCAGCTCTGCTCTGTCACTTGTGACTCTCCCCTGCAAATGGGGACTGGTGGCTTGAACCCTGGTCTTTGTGCAATATATATGGTTTTATTTTATTTTATTTTATTTTATTTTAAATATTTATGTATTCCCTTTTGTTGCCCTTGTTGTTTTATTGTTGTTGTTATTGATGGTGCCGTTGTTGGATAGGACAGAGAGAAATGGAGAGAGGAGGGGAAGACAGAGAGGGGGAGAGAGAAAGACAGACACCTGCAGACCTGCTTCACCGCCTGTGAAGCGACTCCCCTGCAGGTGGGGAGCCGGGGACTCGAACCAGGATCGTTACACCAGTCCTTGTCTTGGCGCCACGTGCACTTAACCCGCTGCACTACTGCCCAACTCCTTATTTTATTTTATTTTATTTTATTTTATTTTATTTTATTTTATTTTTGTTAACAGAGCACTGCTCAGCTCTGGCTTATGGTGGTGCAGGGGGATTGAACTTGGGACTTTGGAGCCTCACGCATGACAGTCTGTTTGCATAACCATTATGCTATCTACCCTCTTCCCCATATGATTTTATTTTAATGAGAGAGATACAGAGAGAAAGATATTAAGACCACCAGCAGACCACTACTCAGCTCTGACTTATGGTAGTTCTGGGGATTGAATCTGGGACTTTGAGGCTTCAGGAATGAAAGTCTTAATTTGCAGAATTTTTTTTCTTTATTGGGGGGGTTAATAGTTTATTTATTATTATTGTAATTATTATTATTACTATTATTATTATTTTACCAGAGCACTGTTCTTGCCAGGGATTGAACCTGGGACTTTGGACCCTAGACATGAAAGTCTCTTTGCATAGCCATTATGCTCTCTAGGCCCTGTTAGGTTTATAGCTGGCAGTAAAATACAGTTCTTTGTACATGTGTAACATTTCTAAGTTGTCCAATAACAATCTAACCCCCCACCCCAGTCCTCCTCTTTTTTGCAGAATTATTATGCTCCCACGCGCAAACACACGCGCACTGTAATGGGCACACCACCCCCTGGCTGCACTCTGTATAAGTACCACGCGCTAACCGATTGTGCCACTGGCACTCCGACCTAGTTCCTCTCTGTCCCTTTAATTTACTTTTAAAGTATTTCGTGGTGCCACCTGGGAGGTGATGCCGTGGAGGAAACATTAGACCCTCATGCGACCCCAAGTTTGATCTCTGCATCACATGTACCAGAGTGATGCTCTGGTTCTACACCCCCCCTCCTCCTTTCTCATAAATAAGTAATTTTGTGGGAGTCAGGCGGTAGCACAGCGGGATAAGCACAGGTGGCACAAAGCATAAGGACCAGCGTAAGGATCTCTGTTTGAGGCCCCCCGGCTCCCCACCTGCAGGGGAGTCGCTTCCCAGGCAGGGAAGCAGGTCTGCAGGTGTCTCTCTTTCTCTCCCCCTCTCTGTCTTCCCCTCCTCTCTCCATTTCTCTCTGTCCTGTCCAACAACAACGACATCAATAACAACAACAATAATAACTACAACAATAAAACAACAAGGGCAACAAAAGGGCAAAAAATATTCTAAATAAATAAATAAGTAAATTTGTGGAGGCAGGCCCTAATACAGTTTCACTACTCTGAACCTTTCACACTTTTTCACTCAGCTCGAGAGACAGAGGGAAAGACCACAGCACTGGAGCTTCCCCTGTGCCGTGGCGTCACCCAGGTTGAAGCCCGGCCCCCATCACACTGGGGTTAGCCGTGTGGCATCTCTCTTACTTTCTCTTTGTCTCTTTCAAGTTTGTTTATTTATTATTGGATAGAGACAGAGAGAAATTGAGGAGGAAATAGAGACACATCCACCTGCCCAGAAGCTTTCCCCCTGCAGGTGGGGATCAGGGGCTTGAACCTGGGTCCTTGCACACTGTAGTGTCTGCACTTAACCAGGTGCACCACCACCTAGCGCTGTCTCTGTCTCTTTCCATGTGAAGAAAATAGAGAGATAGATAGACAGACAGATCGATACAGATATAAAATAAATACAGGTGAAGGCCCTGGAGAGCAAACAGTATGTGTTACACGGTGTACATTGTCTATTTTTTGCCTCCAGGGTTATTGCTGGGGCTGGGGCTTGGTGTCTGCACTATGAATCCACTGCTCCTGATAGCCTTTCTCTCTACGCCACCCATTTTGTTTCCCTTGTAATGTTGCTGTTACTGTTATTGTTGCTGTTGTCACTGTTGGATAGGACGGAGAGAAATGAAGAGAGGAGGGGAAGGCAGAGAGGAGGAGAGAAAGATAGACACCTGCAGACCTGCTTCACCGACTCCCCTGTAGGTGGGGAACCGGGGGCTCGAACCAGGATCCTTACTCCGGTCCTTGCATTTCGTGTCATGTGCGCTCAGCCCGCTGCCCTACCACCTGGCCCCTCATTGTCCTTTTTATACAAAGTTATCCGAGTAAAGCCTGAAAATCTAACTCATACATGCCCCCGGAGACAGAAGGCCATCTGGCTGTCTTTATCGCCATATTTGCTTTGTTATGTCAGCCTGGATATGAGCCCACCAGGCCTCCAGGGGTACCTGTGTTTGAATTTCATTTGTCCCTTGTGGTTATTGGCTGCTGCACTGGGACAGATGCATTTGCACTTAGACTTCAGCGGCTTACAGGGCCGAGCCTCCCAGACATTTGGGGGGAAGGTCATCTCTGTGGGTGAAGGAGCAGGTGCACACAGGCGAGTGGGAACTTGGTGGGTTGCAAGGTCACTGGAGCCAAAATTGGGGAGGGAACAGCAGCCAGTCCCCAAGGACCACTGCACGCGGGGCAGGGAGTCTGGATCTCACTCTCTGGGCTGGAATACCACAAAAGGGCATTGAGCAGACAACTGCCACCACCTGCAGTAAAGTTGGCAGGCCCCCATTTGACAGTAGTGTTTGAAGACAGTCTCTCCTGACAAAGTCACAGCCATCTGCCCAGTTATAGCTAGAAGGTATTGGAAGCTGAAGGTGGGAAGCAGGGACGAGCTGTCAGATTCCAGATTCATCTTGAAGGCCAAGCTCTGATAGGACTTGCTGATGGGGGAGTCGGGCGGTAGCGCAGCGGGTTAAGCGCACGTGGTGTGAGGCGCAAGGACCGGCAGAAGGATCCCGGTTTGAGCCCCCGGCTCCCCACCTGCAAGGGAGTCGCTTCACAGGTGGTGAAGCAGGTCTGCAGGTGTCTGTCTTTCTCTCCCCCTCTCTGTCTGCCCCTCCTCTCTCTATTTCTCTCTGTCCTATCTAACAACGACGACATCAATAATAACTAACACAACAATAAAGGACAACAAAAGAGAAAACAAATAAATTTTTTTTTTAAAAATTTTTTTAAAAAGGACCTGTAGATGGGATGGAGGAGGACTCAGAAGAAGAGAGGGCTCTGGAGTGACAGGAAAGTGAGGTGGCCTGAGCAGCTGGGATACTAGAGAGGAAAGAGGGGCTGATGGAATGGCTCCCACATGACCCGGGTCTGGGTTCAGCCCCCTGAAGGGAGCTTTAGTGCTGTGGTTTCTGTTTGTTTCTTTCTTCTTCTTCTTCTTCTTCTTCTCCTTCTCCTTCTCCTTCTCCTTCTCCTTCTCCTTCTCCTTCTCCTTCTCCTTCTCCTTCTCCTTCTCCTTCTCCTTCTCCTTCTCCTTCTCCTTCTCCTTCTCCTTCTCCTTCTCCTTCTTCTTCTTCTTCTTTTTTTCTAGCGTTTGCCCTTCTTCCGTAGCCAGTCAGCAGCGTCAGGTGGAGCCTGATGTCAAGTTTCGAGACCTCCTTTGAATCTGGAGAGGTGACAGTCGTTGACTCTGTGGGCCATAGTCTGTCTGGAGCCGCAGGGGCAGTTCGGGTCGTCTCTGGCTCCCCAGCGATGGAACATAGCGGCGCACCGGCCATGGCCTGTTGGATAGCGAAAAATTGAGGGGAAGGGGAGATAGAGAGGGAGAGAGACAGAGACACGTGCAGCCCTGCTTCATCACCAGTGAAGCTTCCCCCTGCAGGTGGGGGGCCAGGGGCTCAAACTTGGGTCCTCTCGCATTGTAACACACGTGGTTAACCAGGTACACCACCACCCGGCCTCCGGTGCTGTGGTTTTTGTCTGTCTCCATCTTAAAAATAAAATAGTGATGGTTTGGGGAGACAGCATAATGGTTCTGCAAAAGACTTATGCCTGAGGCTCATGTTCCAGGTTCAACTCCCAGCACCACCATATGCCAGAGCTGAATGGTGCTCTGGTCTCTCGGTCTCTCTCTCTCTCTCCATCTATATCTCTCTCTCCCTCATTAAAATTTATTAGTTAATTAAAAATAAAATGGTGGGGGAGACAGCATAATGGTTATGCAATGGTCTTTCTTGCATGAGGTTCTGAAGTCTCAGCTTCAATCTCCCTATTCCACCATAAGCCAAAGCTAAGAAGTGCTCTGGTAAAATTAATTAATTAACAGTAATAATCAAATAGGGAAGGGTAGGCACATGCCAAGGGAGGTTGGGAATTGGGTCTGAGCATATCAGATTAAAGATGTCTCAGGGTAGGGCGGTGGCACATCTGGTTAAGCACACATTGTACTATGTGCAAGGATCAGGATTCGAGCCCCCAGCCCCCACTCGCAGGGGGGACACTTCACGAGTGATAAAGCTGGTTGGTCTGTAGGTGTCTTCTCTTTCTCTTTCCCTCTCAGTTTCCCCTCTGCTGTTCACTTTCTCTCTGTCCTAATTAAAACACAAACAAAACCATTCAAGATGTCTGTCGGGCGTGTATATGGAGATGAAGAGAGGGTAGTTGTATAATCAGGCGTGGCGGCAGATGGAGGATGGCCCTGAAAGCTTAGAGGGTGAAGGAAGGAGCCCGGCATAAGCAGTGCTGGACAGTCAAACATCCTGTCATGAGAGAAATGTTCTGTGCAGTCCAATATGGCAGCCACATGTCTAACATGGTGGCTGTTAGTTTACGAGTGAAGCCAGAGCACCAGCCAAGTTCGCGCAGCACAGGGGGTCCAGGCAGGAGTGTCAGGCAGGCAGACACGTGCAGTGTTCTACCAGCTGAGCTCCCCCCTCCACACACACACACACACACACACACACACACACACACACTGCCTGACTGGAATTCAATAATTTTTTATTTGAGGAGCCCACATGGCTAGAGGCTACCCTTTTGGACTTTGAGAGGATTAGCTAGAGATGAGGCCAGGGGTACGTGTAGGGGGTGGAGGTCAGGAAGTCAGAGGACGCAGCCAGTCAAACAGCACAAGGCACCGCTGGAGAGGAGGGAATGATGTGCGTGCTGGAAGTCAGGACAGAAAGTTAAGTAAGATGCGGGCTAATCATTAACCGTCGCAGTTGCAAGGTCACACCTGGCCACCTCTGCTAGTCTTTGGGGGGACTTGGGGGGCTCTCTGCGGGGCTGTGTAAGGCCAGGTGCTCTGCCTCAGCTGAGGGGCCCAGGGTCCTATGTTTTCAGGGGCTGGATTGGCAGAGAGGGATTCTTCTGGCTCCCTGGGATAAAGGCTCCTGACACTCTTTAAGTTGGGGGTCAGAGATCACCAGGCCTTAGGGACCACACACTGTCCTCTTGGAAAACAGCCCCAGGAAAGATCCCATGAAACCCCAGCATTTAGGGACCTTGTTTGATATGGAATGGGCTGTCCTAGCAAGGGGTCCTTGGGACAGTGGAGCTGGAAGGCCACCGTTCTGCTGTGGGAGACCCGCTGTTAGCTATCCTCTGCAACAGATGCGACATCCGCCCCGTGCCCCCTTTCTAGTGGCTGTCAGGGACCCTGTCCTCTGTGCTCCAGGAACCTGTTGTCTCTTCCTCCCCAGATATCAATAGTGACGGTGTTCTGGATGAGCAGGAGCTGGAGGCCCTTTTCACCAAGGAGGTGAGTATCCTGGAAGCCATGGTCACTGGATGCCAACATCAACCATCCGAGCTCCACTTCCCTCCAGCCCTGCCCGCGCCTCATTTCAGAGAACTACAACTCCCAGCAGCCTCCGGGGCAAAGGGCAACTGCTAAGAGTGTCAGGGTGCCCCAAGGGCTGCTGGGAGTTGAAGTTATGTCATTGGGAGGCATGGCTAGGAAAGAGGTTGCAAATCCTCCGCGTCTCCTGAACCCGGAACCCGGAACCCTTGCAGCTGGAGAAGGTGTACGACCCCAAGAACGAAGAAGACGACATGCGCGAGATGGAGGAAGAGCGGTTGCGCATGCGGGAGCACGTGATGAAAAACGTGAGAGAGAGCGGTGTGGGGGCTGGGGAGGGACGACACTGAGCTCTGTCGCTGACTCTTACCTGACTCCCCAGGTGGACACCAACCGGGACCGCCTTGTCACCCTGGAGGAGTTCCTCGCCTCCACCCAGAGGAAGGAATTTGGGGACACTGGGGAAGGCTGGGAGGTGAGGATGTGGATGCTTCCTCTGGGTCCTGAATGAGCCTCCACCCGCATCCTTCCCCATCTTTCAGGGTCTCTGGCCACGGGACTTTCTCTGGACTTCTTCTGTTCGTGTTTAACGTTTGTATTTATTGGGCAGAACGATCGCTCAGGGGGTAGGGAATGTGCCTTGCCATATGCATCGTGGCCCGGGATCGAACCCTGGCATCGTATGGGAGGGGGGAAGCTCCGGTGCTGTGATGTCTCTCCCTCCTTCTGTCTTTCGGTCTCACTGAATGAAAGGCAGCCAGTAGAAATGAAATCACACCGGGCTGGGTGGTGGCTCACCTGGCTGAGCGCACGTGCGACAGTGGACAAGGACCCGGGTTCGAGCCCCGGGTTCCCACCGGCAGGGGGAAAGCTTTGCGAGTGGTGAAGCAGGTCTGCAGGTGTCTCTCTGTCTCTCTCCCTTTCTAGCTTCCCTCCTCCTCTCAATTTCTGGCTGTCTCTATCCAATAAATAAAGGTGGTAAAAAAAAAAAAAAATTAAGAAAGAAATCACACATGTGATTTCAGAGCTAGATCTTGGCTCTGAGATACACACACACACACACACACACTCACACACACACACTTGAGAGAGAGAGACTGGAGCACTATTTAGCCGGGACATAAGGTGATACCAGGTATTCAACCTGCAGCCTCAAAGGCCTCAGGTGTGCCCATTAGTGTTCTAACAGACTAAGCTGTCTCTCTCGCCTTCTGAACCTCTGTCTCCCATCTTCACCCTCCAGTCTCTGGCCACCTATCCCTCTGGGTCTGGGTCCCACCTCCTCCGACCCCCACCCCCTTCAGGTCTCCCACCACATGGCCCAGGTTCCTCTCAACCATCGTCTTTAGCAGAGCTCTGGGCAGGGTGGGCTGGCCCAGGCTGAGGCCCCCCTCACCCCACCCCACAGACTGTGGAGATGCACCCCACCTACACGGAGGAAGAGCTGAAGCGTTTTGAGGAGGAGCTGGCTGCCCGGGTAGCTGAGCTGAATGCCAAGGCCCAGCGCCTCAGCCAGGAGACGGAGGCTCTGGGGCGCTCCCAGGGCCGCCTGGAGGCCCAGAAGAGAGAGTTGCAGCAGGTGACCCTCCAGGGGACACTGTCCACCTCCTGAGTCCCTGCTGGACCTTGTCCTTGTGTTTCTAGAGGTGGGGAAAGGACCCAGATAATGATGTCAGTCACTGGAAAATCCTGGGGTGGTGACTACCATCTTGACTTAGGGCAGATGCCATGGCTGCCATGTTGAATAAGGGCATGGGGGTGGGGGTGGGGGGGGGGCCCAGGTGGAAGAAAGGAGAACTCAGGGAGAGCTTTCCAGACCTGAGGTTTGGCTCAAGTTAGGGCAGGAAGCACTGGGCCTGTGCTATTAGATTCAGCTGCAGAGAGTGAGAGAGAGAAACTGAGGTCTGGAGAGAGAGAAACTAATTGCCTGTGGCTAACCCCTCCCCGTCCACACACACACACAGGCCGTTCTGCAAATGGAGCAGAGGAAGCAGCAGCAGCAGGGCCACAGCCAGCCGGCCCACGGCCCTGAAGGACAGCTCAAATTCCGCCCAGACACAGGTGCTGCCCCGGCCACTGGGATGGAGGGGCCAGGGGACCCCTGGGTCTGAGGGAGGAGGGTCTGGGGGGGGCCTTGGATGTAAGGGAGATGGGTCTGGGGGTACCCTGCGTGTGAGGGAGGAGGGGTTGGGGGGGCCCTGGGTGTAGGGGAGAAGGGCCTGGGGGACCCCTGGGTGTCTGGGAGGAGGAACTTGGGGGCCCTGGGTATAAGGGAGATGGGGCTGGGGACCCCTGGGTGTGAGGAAGAGGGGTTGGGGGGGCCCTTCATGTGACAGAGGAGGGGCTGGGGGACCGTTTTTGAGGGAAGAGGGTTTGGAGGGGGCCTGGAAGAGGGAGGAGGAGCTGGGGGGGCTCTGGGTGTGAGGTTAGACGGGCTGGCATATCCAGCGCTATCAGTCCCTCCATTTCCAGATGACGCACCTGTCCCGGCCCCGGCTGGTGACCACAAGGAGGCACAAACTTCTGAGAAGAACGTTCCAGAACAGTCCCCCGAGCTGCCCCGGCCAGACTCCCAGCACCTGTGATCCTTCAGGGAGTCCCAGGGATTCTCTTGATTTTTTCCCCAAGACAGCTGAAGGGAGTGGGGCGAGGTATGGCAGACAGCCTCTTCCCGGGACAGTCAACATGTGTCACCTGCTAGTGGCAGAGTGACAGGCTGGCACCTCACGCAGCTGTGTATCCACCGCCCTCAGCCTCCACAGCCTCCCACCCAGCAGTCCCTTCCGCCTTTCCCTTCAGAGGGATCTGACTTCTCTGTATCTGCTGGGGATTCCCTGGGCCAGCCTGACACAGGGACTTACCAGAGGCTGGCCCAGGCTCGGCCCCTCTTGTCCCCTGCGTGTCCCCAGCTGCCAGGACCCTGCCTGCTGCTCTGGACCCAGCTCCTGTGGCTTTGTAGGACTTGGCTGATTCCCTCAGGAACTGTCTGTCCCGTTGATGGGGCCAGTGATGCCTCTAGACACCAGAAACCTGGACTCTGCGTGATCTGGAACCTACCCCCAGCCCACCCACTCCTCCCCACCCTCCTCCCCACGAAGTGACCCCACTTCACCTAGAAGAAATGTCTTGCTCCCAGCCCTTCAGTCTGGGTGGGGGGAACCCCTGAGCCCTCACCCCCTTGTTCCGTGTTTGACTCTGTATCATTCATCTAAATACATTTTCTGCACCAACCCACGTGGCAACGTGTCTTAGTAGCCACTGCTCCCACGCTCTCCCCAGCTCACCTGCCTCAAACCTCAGTGTTCTTGTATTTGTTTTTTTAAACATACGGACTTTAACAAAATATACCCACCCGACCCCCACCTGCAGGGGTAATACTTTACTACGAGCAGTGAAGCAGGTCTGCAGGTGTCTCTCTGTGTGTGTCTCTGTCCTATCAAATAAAAATGGAAAGAAATAACATATACACACACACACACACACACATATATACTTATTCACGGAGTGAGGGAGATAGCATAATGACAGCAATAACAACAACAATAATAACAACAACAACGATAAACAACGAGGGCACCAAAAGGGAAAAATTGGCTTCCAGGAGCAGTGGATTTGTAGTGCAGGCACCGAGCCCAGCAATAACCCTGGAGACGGAGAAAAAAAAAAGTAGCATTGCGAGTCAGCTCACATGGATAACACACCTGCTTTGGCATGTATGTGACCCAAGTGCCCACTGGATGAAGCTTTACTTCTGTGGTGTCTTTCCCTCGCTCGTTCTGTCTCTGCGAAGGTCATCTTGCAGTGGTTAGGCCCTGTTGATGAGAGAGAGGGAGAGAAAAGGAGGGAAAAGAAAGTAACAGGTGTCATCCAAACAAGTCCCACATCACGCAGACAGCGTTAAGAAACATCATTTAGAAAAAGAAAACTCGGGGGCCAGGCGCTTGCACACCTGTACTGAAACGTGCACACGGTACACGCGCACACCTGTACTGAAACGTGCACACGGTACACATGCACACCTGTACTGAAACGTGCACACGGTACACGCGCACACCTGTGCTGAAACGTGCACACGGTACACGCGCACACCTGTGCTGAAACGTGCACACGGTACACGCGCACACCTGTGCTGAAACGTGCACACGGTACACGCGCACACCTGTGCTGAAACGTGCACACGGTACACGCGCACACCTGTGCTGAAACGTGCACACGGTACACGCGCACACCTGTGCTGAAACGTGCACACGGTACACGCGCACACCTGTGCTGAAACGTGCACACGGTACACGCGCACACCTGTGCTGAAACGTGCACACGGTACACGCGCACACCTGTGCTGAAACGTGCACACGGTACACGCGCACACCTGTGCTGAAACGTGCACACGGTACACGCGCACACCTGTGCTGAAACGTGCACACGGTACACACGCACACCTGTGCTGAAACGTGCACACGGTACACACGCACACCTGTGCTGAAACGTGCACACGGTACACACGCACACCTGTGCTGAAACGTGCACACGGTACACACACAAGGCTAGCAGAAGGACCTGGGGAAGGGTTCGAGCCCCCCGCCCCCTGCAGTGGGAACACTTCGAGTGCTGAAGCAGATCTGCAGGTGTTCATCTTTATTCCTCTCTCTCTTCCTTCCTGTCAATTTCTCTTTGTCCTATCAAATGAAATGGGGGGAAAAAATGCCCCCCAGAAGTGGTGGATTCATAGTGCTGCTTCGAGCCCCAGGGACTGAGAACTTCAAGAGGTCATTCCTCCCGTTGTTCCCCCAACACACACACATACACATGCAGGCTGATACCCCACTGCTACAGAGAGACGCCGACACCCCATTGCTACAAGGAGATGCCCCAGGCAGCGAGCGGGCAGCAGAGTCAGGCAGAGGACAGGCTGGATCCAGAGTCCAAGCTCTAAGCGTCGTGAGTGCTCTTCCTGGCTGGTGGGGCATTCACGGGCCAACAGTTCTGCTGGCCGACAGAGTTAATAAATGTCTCACTCTGCCCCTGGCAGGGCTGATTTTCTCTGAAACTTTACTTCTTCTGCTGCTTGTGTGTGAGGCCCTGCTGTCTGTCACCTCCCCTGGTCTTCACGCCCTGTCGCCTGCTAGGTGACAGTTTTAGTGTTTCAGCAAGACCCAGGAGACCTCTCATGGGACCTGCCTTGGCTTCTGGCCCAAAACCCAGGAGACCTCTCATGGGACCTACCTTGGCTTCTGGCTCATGCTTAAAAATACTTTTTTTGTTGTTTAGTTTTATTTAAATTTACTTGTTTTTATTTATTTTTTTATATTTATTTACTTAATCCCTTCTGTTGCCCTTGTTTTATTGTAGTTATTATTATTGTTGTTATTGGTGTTATTGTTGTTGGATAGGACTAAGAGAAATAGAGAAAGGAGGGGAAGACGGAAAGAGAAAGACAGACACCTGCAGACCTGCTTCACCGCCTGTGAAGCGACTCCCCGGCAGGTGGGGAGTTGGGGGCTCAAACCGGGATCCTTACGCTGGTCCTTGCGCTTTACACCACCTGTGCTTAACCCGCTGCACTACGGCCTGACTCCCATTTTTATTTTTAAGTACATTTAAAAAAATACATTAGTGATTTAATAATAATCGATAAGATTGTGGGCTAAGAGGGGTACCGTTCCCACCACCAGAGTTCTGTGTCCCATCCCTTCATTAGAAGGTTCTCTATTCTTTCTTCCTCTGGGAGTATGGACCAAAGATCTTTATGGGGTGCAGAAGGTAGAAGGTCTGTCTTCTGTAATTACTTCTCCACTGGACATGGGCATTGACAGGTCGATCTATACCCCAGCCTGTTTCTATCTTTCTGTAGTGGGGTTGGACTCTGGAGAAGCGGGGAGAGAGAAAGAGAACCCAGAGTCAGATTTTTTTAACTTTTAATTTTTTAAATATTTATTTTCCCTTTTGTTGCCCTTATTGTTGTAGTTATTATAGTTGTTGTTATTGATGTCACCATTAGATAGGACAGAGAGAAATAGGGGAGGGGGAGAGAAAGACAGACACCTGCAGACCTGCTTCACCGCCTGTGAAGCGACTCCCCTGCAGGTGGGGAGCCAGGGGCTCGAACTGGGATCCTTGCCCCAGTCCGTGCACTTTGCACCATGTGTGCTTAACCCACTGCGCTACCGTCCAACTCCCAATTTTTATTTTTCCTTTTATTTACTACTACCATTATTATTATTCCAAGAGCCCTGCTCAACTCTGGTTTACGGTGGTGCTGGAGATTGAACCTGGGACCTCAGCCTCAAGCATGCAATTCTTCTTTTTTAAAAAATATTTATCCCTTTATTCCCTTTTGTTGCCCTTGTTTTATTGCTGTGCTTATTATTGTTGATGTCGTCGTTGTTGGATAGGACAGAGAGAAATGGAGAGAGGAGGGGAAGACAGAGAGGGGAGAGAAAGACAGACACCTGCAGACCTGCTTCACCGCCTGGGAAGCGACTCCCCTGCAGGTGGGGAGCCGGGGGCTCGAACCGGAATCCTTAAGCCAGTCCTTGTGCTTTGCACCACCTGCGCTTAACCCGCTGCGCTACCACCGGACTCCCAATAAAACATTTAGAGAGAGAGAGAGAGGAAGAGGAAGAGAGAGGAGAATGGTTGTGGCTGGGGAAGTAACTCCACTGGCAGAGCAATGGATCTGCATAGCTGAGGTTCCCAGTTCTATTCCCAGCACCACATGTACCAGACTGGTGCTCAGAGTTCTCTCTTTTCATTTCAATTATTATTTATTAATTATTTTTTAAAGATTTTTTTTTCTTTTTTGCCTCCAGGGTTATTGCTGGGGTTCAGTGCCTACACCATTCATCCTCTGCTCCTGGAGGCTATTTTTTCCCTTTTGTTGCCCTTGTTGTTTCATTGTTGTTGTTGTTGTTGTTATTGCTGTCCTTGCTGTTAGATAGGACAGAGAGAAATAGAGAGAGGGGGAGAGAAAAACAAACACCTACAGACCTGCTTCACCTGTGAAGGGACTCCGATGCAGATGGGGAGGGGGGAGGGCTCAAAGCGGGATCCACGCTGGTCCTTGCGCTTCGTGCCACACGTGCTTAACCCGCTCTGCTACCTCCCGACCCCCTTATTTATTATTTGTAATGTTACCAATTTAGTGAGAAAGGTTAATTTAAGCATCTACAATGGTGACGTCAACCCCAACTCCGGCTCAGTAGTGATGGAAGTAATCTGTTCAACAATCTCAGGACTGTGTAAATCGAGTGGCTCGTGGATCCTCGTCTGGAAGCGATCCCAAGTCTTAGAGCCTTCACCACAGGGAGTATCCTTGTAGTGTCTCTCAGAGCCTTGGTAAGAGTTCGAACAGGTCTTTTTTAAAAAAAAAATACAACAAGGGCAACAAAAGGGGGAAAAATAGCCTCCAGGAGCAGTCAATTTGTAGTGCAGGCAATGAGCCCCAGCAATTTCCCTGGAGACATAAATAAGTAAAATATTAAAAAATAATAACATGGGGCTGGGTGGTGGTGCACCTGGTTGAGTACACATGTTACAATGCATGAGGACCTGGGTTCAAGCCCCTGGTCCCCACCTGTAGGGAGATAGCTTTGTGAGTGGTCAAGCAGACTGCAGGTGTCTCTATCACTCCCTTCCCTCTGGATTTTTGGCTGTTTCTGTCCAATAAATAAATACAGATAACTTAAAAATAATGATAATTACATTCCCTCCCTGTGGGGCCTGCTGTGTCCTCAGCCTAAACCCTAAGGGACCCCAAAGATACTCCTTCCTGCCACGCCCCAC
Source organism: Erinaceus europaeus (assembly GCF_950295315.1). NCBI lineage: Eukaryota > Metazoa > Chordata > Mammalia > Eulipotyphla > Erinaceidae > Erinaceus > Erinaceus europaeus. The sequence goes on from NC_080163.1 coordinate 3,498,460, forward strand.
TCAACTCCAGAATGATGGGTCTGACAGGGTCAGCACCCCGGAAAACTCTCTTCAAGGAAGAAGAATTCTGGGAGTGGGTCTTGGCATCCTGAGCAGATCTAAATAGGAAACTCTGATTATTGTTTTCATTATGTACATGGTAATGATGCTGTGTAATCGGGGACGAACAGCCCCTGTTCCCAGATTAGATACAGATGAACAGGAAATGAGGTGGACAAAGTTATGGGTCATCAAATACATAAAGTTTTAGGAAAAATTCTTAATAATACTTATCTCCTCTTATGAAATATGTTAAAACTCTACATAAAATACTGTCTGCTAAGCCTGTTACTCAGAAATGCATCACCCCATGAAGTACGACATTTCTGTGTAAAACCGCAAGGCCATCTAATCAAGAAATGAGCTTTACTTTCTGTTCCAGATATTGTTTATGGAAGACTGAAAGATATATAAACTCTCACTGGCTGAATAAAAATTGAGTTCAGATTCCCCCTCCAACAGAGTGTGGTGTGTTCTGTTCTCCCCTGCGCCGACTCCTGACCCACTGGGTGGTTGCCTTCTGAGTACCCTGCTCCTTCCTGATGCTCTTCTGCTGTAGCGGTCCGTCGCACCTTCCCACTGAATATACTTGTCAGGCCTGACCACTTGCTGTCCCTAGTGTCAGGCCCCAGACAGGCACAGAAGATGCCTTTGCAAAGCCCCAGGCATGGTCACCAGGGTCCACAGAGTCGGGTCAGCATGTCCTTTCTCCTTCACCCACCTTGAAAGTCTTTTTGCAGTCAACAATATTTATATACCTTTCCTATATTTGGGAGTCTTTTTGCAGTCAACAATATTTATATACCTTTCCTATATTTGGGAGCTATTCTCTTTCCTGATCCAGCTTTCTAGCCCTTTTTCCAGCGAAGACATCATTTCCCAGACAATAACTTGGGTCCACCTGCATATCAGATGTCAGGCTCAGGAAAAAAAAAAAAACTATATAGTCACAGGCCCTTTGAAATATAACTAAAATATGCCTACTAGCTACCTTCAAAATGGAGACCCCCAAATCTTCATCTGCAATATTTCAGCCTTTAGATTCATGATTAGTCAATAGTTTGTTTGGCTTTATATGTTTTTTTTCAGCCATCAGGTTCCAGATGCTACTATGATGCCAGCCTGACTTCCCTGGGTGTCTGCATCCCCAGAGCCCTGCCCCACTAGGGAAAGAGAGAGACAGGCTGACAGTATGGATCGACTTGCCAACGCCCAGGTTCAGCGGGGAAGCAATTACAGAAACCAGACCTTCTACCTTCTGCATCCCACAATGACCCTGGGTCCATGCTCCCAGAGGAATAGAGAATGGGAAAGCTATCAGGGGAGGGGAGGGGATACAGAGTTCTGGTGGTGGGAACTGTGTGGAGTTGTACCCCTCTTATCCTATGGTTTTGTTAGTGTTTCCTTTTTATAAATAAATTAAAAAAAAAAAAGTCTTTTTGCAGAACCATTATGGTGTCTCCTCAGCTCAGACTTAGATTTTAGGTGGGTTTACTAAAGAGTCAGACTGGAGACTCTGAAGAACCATCATGTAGCTATGAAAAAACTGCTCCAGCTTTGAGTGTTGTCATCGTGAATGCGCCATGTGTACATGAGGTGAGGTGCGATGTCTTAGAATTTAGTGTGAGTAATGACTTGGCGTCTGTGTGCTGAGGTAAGCAAGCTGTGACATTGCATTTCCCTTCTCCCAACCTACTCTTTCAGCCCGTCCTTCTGGAATACAGGGTCCAGTTGTCCTGGTGCAATTACTCCTCCTCCACCTTGAAGGCCCCCCTGCCCCTGCTCTCCTTCCTAAAGAACAGAACCCAGCCAGCAGTGTGGTGACTCCTGTCTTGCATTCATACTGTCTTTATTTTGATTTGGGGATTAACGGGTGGAGTTCAATTGATGAACACATTCTTTTTTTTAATATTTATTCTCTTTTGTTGCCCTTGTTGTTTTATTGTTGTAGTTATTATTGTTTTTGTCGTTGTTGGATAGGACAGAGAGAAATGGAGAGAGGAGGGGAAGACAGAGAGGGGGAGAGAAAGATAGACACCTGCAGACCTGCTTCACCACTTGTGAAGCAACTACCTACAGGTGGGGAGGTGGGGATTCTAACCGGGGTCCTTATACCTGTCCTTGCACTTTGCGCCATGTGCGCTTAACCCGATGTGCTACCGCCCAACTCCCTATTTATTTTATTTTTTTGTTTTTTGTTTTCCCTTTTGTTGCCCTTAATTTTTTAATGTTGTTGTAATTATTATTGTTGTTATTGATGTTGTCATTGTTAGATAGGATAGAGAGAAATGGAGAGGGGGGAAGACAGAGGGGAGAGAGAGAGACATCTGCAGACCTGCTTCACTGCCTGTGAAGCGACTCCCGTGCAGGTGGGGAGCCAGGGCTCGAACCGGGATCCTTACTCCAGTCCTTGCGCTTTGCGCCACATGTTTAACCCGCTGCGCTACCGCCCGATACCTTGAACACATTCTTTTGTGTTTGGTTTTTGTCATGTTGCTGTGAATATCTGTGTATGGATTTGTGTGGATACAAGCTTTGACCTCTCTAGAATAAATATCCAGGGGTATCACTTTTTATTTGCTTTTTTCTCTTTTTTTTTCACTATAATATCTGTCCTTAATGCAATCCAGTAATACTTCCACTAAGCAGTTCTCATGGGCATGGAACCCTATGTCCCCACAGGAACCTCAGATTCATTAGACGTCTGCAAAGGAAAAAGTCAAATCTGCTAGGGTTTCAGTTGGCCAACTCTTTACTAGTTGACTCAGAAAATAATCATTTGGGGAGTCAGGTGGTAGTGCAGCGGGTTAAGCACAGGTGGAGCAAAGTCAAGGACCAGCATAAGGATCCCAGTTCGAGCCCTCAACTCCCCACCTGCAGGAGAGTTGCTGCATACGCGGTGAAGCAGGTCTGCAGGTATCTGTCTTTCTCTCTCCCTCTCTGTCTTCCTCTCCTTTCTCCATTTCTCTCTGTCCTATCCAACAATTATGACATCAATAACAATAACTACAACAATAAAATAAGGGCAAAAAAAGGGGATAAATAAATATTTAAAAAAGAAAAAAATATTTTGATATTGTAATGGAAAACCAGATGAACGCAGAGTGCCCACTCTCCTGGCTCAGCCTGTGTAGATATTTTAATCTATGTGCCTGGTAGAGATTTGTATTTCCTCTGTGATATAGGGACACAGAGCCCAAGTCTGTATTTCCTCTGTGCCGGATGGGTCACAGCAATCAGTGACTGCAGCTATCTTATCTCCTCCCTGCACATTCCTCAGCTAGTAGGCCCAAGGCACGGGTGCCTGAAGACAAGGATGACTAGGGAGGAATCCAGCTGGCCTGGGACTGAGACATACTGGGCCTCCCCATCTCTGCCTGCACCAAGGCCAAGGATCAGGTGCGTGTAACTATGTGACAGATTGCCTTTGTCTGTTTTCTGCTTGCTTTGAAATAATGAGATAAGTCCATCTGGTCTGTTCTCCCTGTACCTTTTTGGGGAGTGCAATGTAACCAAAATAAAACTGTGGGCTTTTCCAAGGTGCAAAGAAAACTTCCCAGAGTGACCCAAAGTCTCCTACACACACACTGGTGTAATAAATTGCTCTCTTTCACCAAGAGCTGGCACTAGCCTTGTGCTTTAGGGACCATTTCTGCAACAACACATTTTACAAAACAGACCCCAGAATGCCACTGAGCCTCTGACACTTGTGTCTGAGAGATGCTAGTGTGGCCTCCTCTCTCTTCCTTTTTATTTTCTTTTTAAGATTTTATTTATTAGTTAATGAGAAAGGTAAGAGGACAGAGAGAAAGAACCAGACATCACTTTGGTACATGTGCTGCCAGGGACTGAACTCGGAACTTCATGCTT